>NC_134898.1:29557107-29562107 GCF_041734735.1 Babylonia areolata
GCAGGTGTCTGTAGATAATGGTGGCAGATGTCTGTAGGTAATATGATAAGTGTCTGTAGTTATATTTAACGATGACAGGTGTCTGTAAACAATGATGGCAGGTGTCTGTAGATAATGATGACGGGTGTCTGTAGGTAATATGACAAGTGTCTGCAATTAACGATGACAGGTGTCGGTAGAGAATGATGGCAGGTGTCTGTAGGTAATAAATACAGGTAATGGTGACAGGTGTCTGTAAGTAATGATGACAGGTGTCTAGGTAATGAATACAGGTAATGGTGAAAGGTGTCTGTAGGTAATGATGACAGGTATATGTAGATAACGATGACAGGTGGTTGTAGGGAATGGTGGCAGGTAATGGTGACAGTTGCCTGTAGGTAATGACAGATAACGATGACAGGTGTTTGCAGGTAATGCTGACAGGTGTCTGTAGGTAACCATCACAGGTGTCTATACATAATGATGACAGGTGTCTGTGGACGCGCGTGGCCACACTGAAGCTGTTCTTGGACTTTGTTGGGCCGCTGAGGTCGGGGCCACCCAAACTGAGCAAGGCCTTGGAGAGCGTCAAACTGCGACTGCTCTGCAATGTTAGTGAACAGTTTTGTTGATGTGTTGTACAGGTCACTTGTCACTTGTTGTAATGAGTGTTTTTGCACCCTTAAGTTTACATCTCCTGCAGTGGTGATTGTTGTCTCTTTTGCATTTCACACCTGTAGTGATTGTCGTCTCGTTGTACAGTTCACACCTGTCGTGATTGTTGTCTCATTGTACAGTTCACACAGGTAGTGATTGTTGTCTCATTGTACAGTTCACATCTGTAGTGATTGTTGTCTCATTGTACAATTCACACCTGTAGTGTGATTGTTGTCTCGTTGTACAGTTCACACCTGTTGTGATTGTTGTACAGTTCACACCTGTTGTGATTGTTGTACAGTTCACACCTGTAGTGATTGTTGTACAGTTCACACCTGTAGTGAATTTTTTTCTCATTGTACACTTTGATTGTTGTTTTATTGTACAATTCACACCTGTAGTGATTCTTGTACAATTCACACCTGTTGTGATTGTTTTACAGTTCATGCCTGTTGTGATTGCTGTACAGTTCACACATCTAATGATTGTTGTCTCATTGTAGAGTTCACACCTGTAATGGTTGTTGTACAGTTCACACCTGTAGTGATTGTTGTCTCATTGTACAGTTCACACCTCTAGTGATTGTTGTCTCATTGTACAGTTCACACCTGTAGTGATTGTTGTCTCATTGTACAGTTCACACCTGTAGTGATTGTTGTCTCATTGTACAGTTCACACCTGTAGTGATTGGTATACACTTCACACCTGTAGTGATTGTTGTGAAATTTAACAGTTCACCCCTCTGTTGATTTTTCTCTCATTGTACATGTCATGTTTGCAATGATTTTTGTATTGTTGTACAGTTCACACCTGCAGTGATTGTTGTGACACTGTACATTTCACACCTGTAGTGATTGTTGTCTCACTGTACAGTTCACACACATAGTGATTGTATTCTCATAGTACACATGAACTTCACACCTGCAGTTTTTCCTGTCTCATAGCATATTTCACACCTGCATTTATTGTTGTTGCGTAGTACAATTTACAGTTCACAGCTGTAGTGAATTTTGTTTTCACTGTATACCTCTCACCTGTCAGGTATGTGTGTGTGTGTGTGTGACAGCTGCTGGGTGACAACGTGGACATGAAGAGGGCGGAGAGTCTGGGTCAGGTGGACGACTTCCTGAAGCGTGCCAACAGCAGAATGATTGGAAGTCTTCTGGGGTACGTTGGGCTGGGTTTTACAATACAAACTGTGAAAGACTTTTGTTGATAGCCACATTCTCTGTAGGTTATATCACAGATTGACATAAGTTTACAACTAGGCCAACAGGAAAGTGAGAACTTTATTTTGTATGGTTTCTCTATGGCAATGGGAAATCATTTACAGCTTAGTCTTTTGCGAAGGACTATGACTCTCAAACTAGGAGGCGAAAATGCACTGGCTTTTAGTGCTGCAGCCTTGGGGGGCTAGTTGGCCTTTGGGAACCATCCCTCTAGTCCAGATGGTCAGGACAGCAGTTACCTACTCTACTGTTCTGATGGTCATAGTCAAACACGACTGACTATCAAAAGAGGAATGTAAAATCAAGAAAGTAAAACCAGCACTGCAAATGTTCTTCACAGGCATATGAAGTTGATAAGTATGTTTAAAAAAAAAAAATGACTGCATTATAAAAAAGATTTGTACAGAAGTTGCCACCACACATGCATTGTACAGGATTAAGCTTTGTGATCAATGTGTTGATGAATATTTATTGTTCTCCATGTGTTCTTTGAGGCTTAATGGTCAGTGGTCAGAACAGTGCTCTATTTTTGCTTCCCAATGTATAGATTATAGAAGATTTGACAGATTAAAATTGTTGGAAAAAAAATGCTTACCAACCTTCCCTTTCCCTTACTGTTTCAGTTTAGGATTAATCTGTGTTGTCATTTTTTATGGACTGTCTGTGGTCAGATGTATAATTTTTTGCAATGATTGTAGGGGTGGAAACACGATGAAATACATGTTTTTTCAACAGTGTTATTGAATTGCTTTTTTCACACTGTCATATCATTAGTCATTCTTGAGAAAACAAATCAGCAGCAGGAATATTATACAACTGGATATCGTGTGAATCAAAAGATAAATTTAAGTGTAGATCACACGCACATCTGTCAGAATCCACATGCAGTAGATGTGTTATTTGATGTTGAGGAAAATGCTGATTACAACCACATGTTTATAAGCATTCACATACCAATAAAGTCACATCAAATTCTCTCTGGGTCCACATGATGGTCACAACTCATTAAAGGCTCCCGTCAGAAAGGCACCACGACAGAGCTTGTTGTTGATCAGAAAGGGGGTCCTTCTTCCATGTCCAACATATTGTTTCATGGTATTCTGTTGTTGTTAAAAAAAGGCCTTTTTTCCTTGTCTCCACACTGTTATTCTGTTGTTGATGAAAAAGGGCCCTGTTTCCATGTCTAGTGTACTGTTAATCTGTTGTTGATAAAATCTCTCTTCCATCACAGTTGACACAATCAAACTTGGCAGTACACCATCCCTCTTTCCAGCTCGGTCAGGAACCTCAGCATTGCACTTGACACCACACTGTCCATGTAAAAAAATTGTTTAATTATTATTATTGTAATTGTGTTTCAGAAAACTTGGCAAATGCACGTACTGTGATACCAAGTTTCAGTCTTCTCCTGTGGAGCTTCCCTGTAGCCATCGCCTGTGCAACAGCTGCTACAGAGACTCCTGCCACGGAAACCGTGCCGACGCCAAATGCCCGGAGTGTGACACCCCTGTGCCTCCGAACTTTGATCCAGCCACTGCCCACAACCGCGACAGGTAAGAACCATCTCCCTGAAGAAGTCAAGTTTCTGTGATCATGTGGAAATCTTTCCTGTGAGATTGTATTGTGTTCTGTTTGTGTTGTATTGTACTGTTTTGTATTGTGTTGACTTGTGTTTTATTGTATCATATCCTTTGTATTGTATTGTATCATATCCTATTGATTGTATTGTGCTGCATTGTATCATATTGTATTACTCTTTTGTCACAACAGATTTCTTTGTGTGAAATTCGGGGGGCTACACTGAGAGCGCCAACCGTTTTTCTTTTCGTTTTTTTTTTCCTGCCTGCAATTTTATCTGTTTTCTCATGGAAGTGGATTTTTCTACAAGAATTTTGCCAGGGACAGCCCTTTTGTTACCTTGGGTTCTTTTACATGTGCTAAGTGTATGCTGCACACGGGGACCCGGGTTTATTGTCTCTTCCGAATAACTAGCGTCCAGACCACCACTCATAAATGATAGGCTGATGACCCTGCGTCTGAAGCTGTCCAAGGTCTAGTGGAGGGGGAGAAAATACTGGCGACTGTGGGATTCAAAACATTGCGGTCAGATTCTCTCACTTCCTAGGCGGATGCATTACCACAAGGCCAACACTCCACTGCCTGCAGCAGTCCTCTGTGAGAAACTATCAGCAATACATATAACAGTCTTTTGGAAGAGAGGATAACTGGAGGTGCTGTGTGCAGCATGCGCTTTTTGACTTTGTGCACATCAAAGAACCCACAGCAATAAAAGAGTTTTTAATTACACATGCTTAACTGTGACCCACTAGTGCAGACTCCGGCAGGGGTCTGATTCCTATCGTGTGCAAACTACTACCTCCCGAAGTAGGTTACCTCCCCTGTGTATCCCTGACTAGCACCCTCTTTTTCCGGCAGCCATCTTGACTCCTGTTCCTGTGCTCTTCATACGGCAAAATTTTTTTGTATTTTCTGTCTGTCTGTCGATTCTCTGGCGTTCTAGTTTTTTGTCAAATTATGTCTTCAACCAGGTCACATAATTATATAGCTCGATTGGGCGATCGGGCTAAAATTAAGGTGCGATCGCAGTCGATTTGCGGACGCTCTGGGCATTACCCCGGGCAGAATTCTGTAGAAATATCCACTTTGATGACAGAGCAAATTCACTGGCAGACAGGAAAACAAAGGAGCGGGGTGGTGCTGCACTGTTGTGATGTGCGCTCTCCCTGGGGGGAGCAGCCTGAATTTCACACAGATAAATATGTTGTAGCGAAAAGTAATTTGATACAATATGGTACAATCCAATGCAATGCAATGCAATGCAATGCAATGCAATGCAGTATAACAATACTAGGCAATTCAGTGCAGTATAACGCAATACAATGATTATGAATTGATAAACAGTGTACAATAAAATACAATACAGTACAGTAAAGCATAATACAAAATACAATACAAAACAATATAATACAACACAATACAATAGTCTCATCACTATGATGACAGAGTTCATGATATTTTGTATTATGGCTTTCTTTTTTTTTTTTTGTTGTTGTTGTTGTTGTTGAGCAGAAAGTGATGGCATTTTTTTGTTTGTTTCTTGATGTACAGATGGCT
>NC_134898.1:29567107-29622107 GCF_041734735.1 Babylonia areolata
TTCACCATGAGCAGTACAGTTAAGCAGAGAAAGTTAACAACACATCACACACACACATAACAGGACATGTGAAAATTGCTTTCCACAGGACCTGTATAAGTAAGGTAAGATTGGAAGTTAACAACACATCACACACACATATGACAAGACGTTCAACAACCGCTCTGCACAGGACCTTCACAAAGAGTGTGTGTGTTTGTGTCTCTATCTCTGTCTGTCTGTCTGTCTGTCTGTCTGTCTCTCTATATATATTCATATGTATAGAAAGAGATTTTTTTTTTCAAACCTTTAACTGTCATTTTTAACCTAGTCTTTTTTTTCTTTTTTTTTTTTTTTTTTATAAATTTTTACACCAAAACTTGGATGACCAGGAGAACAGGTAAGCAGCAGAAAGCACATCACACACATAACAAAACACGTGTTGAACCCCCACCCCCCACCCCTCACCCCACCCCCCGCTCTCTCTTACACTCAGGACCTTCACCAGGTGTGTGTGTGTGTGTGTGTGTGTGTGTGTGTGTCTCTGTCTGTCTCTCTCTTGACTTGATAATATAGACAAAGTTCATTCCTTTGCATGTAAACGTTTTTTGAACATACCACTTAGAGTACCAAACAAGTTTGCTTACGGCGAACTAAGACATTATCCACTGTATATGAATAGTGCTATAAGGTGTATCAGGTACTGGTTAAGGTTGTTGAATATGAATGTGCACCGATTACCCAGACAGGCATATTTGATGTTGTTTAACCTGGACGAAAGGGGAAAAAAATGCTGGGTGTCTTTAGTAAAAAATACTTTATTTAGACTTGGGTTTGGATATGTCTGGTTGCAACATGGCATTGGTTGTGAGCAAACTTTTTTGTCATTATTTAAGCAAAGAAATCAAAGATATACTTATGCAAGAATGGGACAAGTCAGTAATGTCTAAAGATATATATCATCATACAGACTGTTTAAAACTGGTTTTCAGTGTGAGCAATATTTTGACTTTGTGGATAAAAAGTGTTTTAGGGACTTTTTGATAAAATTACAGCTTGGTTTGCTCCCAATAAATGGATCTTTTTTCAGGAGAACATTCAAACGCAATTCAAATTACGCACGTAAACGTTGTAATGTGGTTGAAGATGAAAACCATTTTATAAACAATTGTGTCCTTTACAATAACCTGCGGCAAAAACATCTGAACTCTGAAGGTCAATCATATGTTCGTTGCTGAAGAATGGTTCTGTTTACAGTATTCGTAAACTCTGCGTTTATATATTTAATGCCCTGAAGATATGACAGTAATTCTTGGACTGCAGTGAAGAAATTCAGAATTAATTTAGTTTGCACAAGAAGTACTTTTTTTTTTGTACAGGTTTAAGTTAGTATGTATTTTACATTTTGTTGTCACTCCATGATCACCATATTGTGTAATTTTGACCTCTTTCTAGGGGCCGTTCTTGTTCTTGTTCTCTCTCTCTCTCTGTATATATATATATATACACACACACACATACACACTGCCACACACACACACATATATATATATATATATATTTCCCACAGGACCTTCACCACGAGCAGGACGCAGTCATTAGCGTCGACCTTCACCCTGAGGGACGCCTGCTGTTCCTGGCGGACACCCTTCAGGAGTTGAGCGGCGACCTGAGGTCACCACCCTCCCTGCTGCCCTCCCTCTACACCCTCGGCCGTCTGCGCCACGTCCTGGATGCCTGCACGCACGTGCTGCACGGCGCCATTGTTGTGGCTGCAGGGACGGGGGCACCGCCAGTGATTGGTCCAGACCTCGACAACTTGCTGCGAGAGCTGAAGGACCTGTGTGTGAACGGAGACACTGACTGGCCGAAGTATGTCGTTTTGATTGATGATGGTGATGGGTAGTAGTGTGTGGTAATGTGGTGGTTATGTGGCGGCTCTGCTGTGCGTTTATCTGGCGGCTCTGCTGTGCGTTTATCTGGCGGCTCTGTTGTGTGTTTATGGAGTGGGCTCCGCTGTGCGTTTATGTAACGCTTACTCTGTGGCTCCACATGTGCTAAGCAGGTGCTGCTGGTCAGGCATCTTCTTAGCAGATGTGGTGAAGCGTATATGGATTTGTCCATACAGTGTGACACCTCCGTGAGTAACTGAACTGCGGCTCTGCTGTGCATTTGGCAGTAAATGTGTTACGAATAAAGACACAGGAATATGATTGATTTTTTTTTTAAATGTCAAGTTACAAACTTGCAAGCGATACTTTAAAAAAAAAAGAAGTAATATGACATCACTCACCCTCCGGAAGCTTTCTGAAGTTTCTTCCTTTTTTTTTTTTTTAAATTCTTTATTCTTTGTTGATGAAGATATGAGATAAGCCAGTGCATGCATTTCCTTGTGCTTAATTTTTTGTTGTTGATAACTTGTGAGTACAAAAGTCTTGCACTGATAGAAGGATGAATGTTCATAATGTGTACAGATGAAGTGGACTGACAGAGGTCTGAATGTTCATGGTGAGGACTGAATGTTCATGGTGTGGACTGACAGAGGTCTGAATGTTCATGGTGTGGACTTGACAGAGGGCAGAATGTTCATGGTGTGGACTGACCGAGGGCTTAATGTTCATGGTGTGGACTGACCGAGGGCTGAATGTTTATGGTGTGGACTGACAGAGGGCTGAATGTTCATGGTGTGGGCTGACAGAGGGCTGAATGTTCATGGTGTGGACTTGACAGAGGGCAGAATGTTCATGGTGTGGACTGATTGAGGACTGAATGTTCATGGTGTGGACTGACGGATGACTGAAGGTTCATTATGTAGACTGAAAGAGGGCTGAATGTTCATTGTGGCTGCAGGAAGTTCCTGGTCAAACAGCTGTGCCGGGAGTACGGGATCCAGGACTTCATGACGCTGGTCAAGCGAGCCAGGCAAGATGACCGCCTGGACTGGCTGACCATACAGGAGTCTGATGACCAAGTGGGTTCTGTGGTAGCAGCATCTCCTTCTTCTTCTTCTGCTTTCGTGGGCTGCAACTCCCACGTACACTCGCATGTACACGAGTGGGCTTTTACGTGCATGACCGTTTTTACCCCGCCATGTAGGCAGCCATGCTCCGTTTTCGGGGGTGTGCATGCTGGGTATGTTTTTGTTTCCATAACCCACCGAACGCTGACATGGATTACAGGATCTTTAACGTGTATATTTGATCTTCTGCATGCGTTTACACACGAAGGGGGTTCAGGCACTAGCAGGTCTGCACATATGTTGACCTGGGAGATCGTAAAAATCTCCACCCTTTACCCACCAGGCGCCATCACTGTGATTCGAACCCGGGACCCTCAGATTGAAAGTCCAACGCTTTAACCACTTGGCTATTGCGCCCGTCTGGTAGCAGCATCAAAAGTGATGGGTTTTCTTTGGGGGTGGGCGTGGGGGTGGGGTGGGGGGTTCACATTTTGATCAGTTAGAAGTGAAAACAGGCAAAGGACTTTATAAATTTGGAACAGTGTACATGTTAGCTAAGGCAAATCGAAGTAAAAGTGTGTCTTCATCTGTGATGACAATTTGATTCATAGACATTTTCACACATTGTTTAGAAGTTTGAATTGTTTGTTTTATTCTTTTATTTTAATTTTTAAACATGGCTACCGTTTTCTAGGAAAGACTAAATTAGAATATGTCTAAAGAACTTAGACACTTACACATTTCTCTGTTTTTCTGGAATTGAAAATACTAAACTATACAATGTCTGTCTTGTGCGTGTTGTTCTTTTTTCAAATAAAAACAAAGTATTTGCAGACAGACTGATCAGATTGAACATTTTATTAATTTTGTTTACTGATCATTTCAGATATAACTAATTCAACAATTGAACTTTGTTCTTGAGCAGTGTTCACATAATAGTGATAGTTAAAAGTCATCAACAAAATAGTTTCCCAGGTTTGGGATGAAAAAAAAAATTGTTCCTGTTGTTGCCCTTAACCATGTCTGCACTTCCTATCTCTTCCCATCTTTTTCTTTCTCTGCTGCCTAATATTCAAGGCAAATGAGGCAAAACGCTTATTTAATTACACATACTTAACCGTGACCCACTAGTGCAGACTCCGGCAGGGGTCTGATTCCTGTCCTGTGCAAACTACTACCCGCCTATGCGGAGAAAACGAAAGTAGCTACGGCTGATAACCTCCCAAAGTAGGTTACCTCCCCTTTGCACCCCTGACTAGCGCCCTCTTTTTCCGGCAGCCAACGTTTATTTCTTGTGCCCCCTAGGGGTATTGAAATGTTACAGACATACTTTTCTTTTACACACACTATACAAACAAAAAGAATAATGTCAAAAGAACAAAAAGAAAACCCAAAAAAGCCCATTCACACAAACACACCAATACATTTTAATGAGTAATTTTTCCTCAGCCATTCACAACAAAAACGGTCATACATGTAAAGTGTGCATAAGTGCATGCCTGAAATCTGATTGAACGCCACAGGAAACGAATGATGAGCTCCCAATGGTAGCCATCATAGGCCACCTGTTGTGCAAATGACTCCTGTGTTTGTAAAAAAAGTGCTTAGAGCTTGGTCTCTGACTGAGGACAGGTGCTGTATAAGTATCCATATCATTCATTCCTCATTCATGTAATGTATTTATTTATTATTTTGTTTCGCTTTTTGTGTTTGGTATATGTAACTTTGCATGCGTGTCTTATAAACCTTGTTAAGGTTTAATTGACATAAAAAATTTGTTCTGATTCTGTAACAAGATGCAAAGCCAATGATAGGTGCTGTATAAGTATCCATATCATCGTCAGCAATCATCTGTTCTATGACTATACCTGACACTACATGTCTGCAGGTGGAGGCAGTGGCTGACCGCTACCTGCTGTGTGGTGACCAGTACAAAGCTGTCCGCGATCTGCTGGCACAGGTCAAGCTGGACGGGGACTTGGCTGAGCTTCTGCAAGCCCTGCAGGTGGGGTCCAGTGTTTGAGAGTTTATTTTATTTTATTTATTTATTTTTTTTATATATTTTTTTGAAGATTGATGGATTGATTGGTTGATTGATTTATCTGTTTTTATCTGTTTTAATTATTTATTTATTTATTCATTCACTTACTTAATCATTTATTTATTTATTTGTCTGTTTATTCATTTTCATTTATTTATTCATTCATATACTTATTTATTTATTCATTTATTTGTTCATTCACTTATCTGCATTTTCATCTGTTTATTTATTCATTCATTTACTTATTTGCTCATTTGTTTGAAGATTGACTGATTGATTGGTTGATTGATATATCTGTTTATTCATTTATTCAGTATTCATTGATTTATTTATTCGTTTACTTATTTTTTTTGTTTGTTTATTCATTTATTTGCATTTTCATTTATTTATTTATTCATTCAGTCATTTACTTATCTATTTATGTATTTGTTTGTTTTTTCATTTACTTGTTTATTTTTTTACTTATTTCTTTGTTTATTTATTTGCTTACATTCCGAAAAGCGGAGTATGGTTGCCTTCATGGCGGGGTAAAATTGGTTGTACACGTAAAAGCCCACTCATGTACATACGAGTGAACGTGAGAGTTGCAGCCCATGAACGAAGAAGATTTCTTTGCTTACTTATTTATCAGTGTTTGTTTTGTTTTTGGACATAAGCATATGATGTTTGGGTCAGTTATAATCCACTTCTTCCCACTGTTAGGGCGTCAGTACGGTGGTGTTGTGTTGTATTATATAACTCATTGACATCTGATAGAAGTGTTTCAATGCTGTGATGCTGTGTTGAATTATAGTTACTTACTTTTAGCTAATATAAGTGCTTCAGTACTATAGTGTTGTGTTGTGTCATAACTTAATTGTGTTTTGATTTATTGACATGTTATATAAGTGCTTCAACACTGTGGCTTCAGTGATGTGGTGTTGTATTGTTTTATGACTTTTACTTAAAGTACTTCTGATATTACTGCTCCAATAATTGTGGTGTTGTGTTGTAATATAACTTATTTACTTCTGATATAAATGCCTCAGTCATTGTGATGTGTTGTACAATAACTAACTGACTTCTGATATAGATGTGGTGTTGTGTTGCATGATAATTTATTTTCATCTGATGCAAGTGCTTCAGTAAGAGTGGTGTTGAATGTGTTTCATGACAACTTATTTACATCCGATACAACTGATCCAGCAAATATGATGCTGTGTTGTATGATAACTAATTTACATCTGACATAAATGCTGTAGTTACTGTGGTGTTGTATGATAACTAATTTACATCTGACATAAATGCTGTAGTTACTGTGGTGTTGTATGATAACTAATTTACATCTGACATAAATGCTGTAGTTACTGTGGTGTTGTATGATAACTAATTTACACGTGACATAGCTGCTTCAATAACAGTTGTGATGTGTTTATGATAACAAATTTACTTTTGATAAAGATGCTGCTTCTTCTTTTTCTTCTTCTGCGTTCACTCGCATGCACACAAGTGGGCTTTTACGTGTATGACCGTTTTTACCCCGCCATGTAGGCAGCCATACTCCGTTTTCGGGGGTGTGCATGCTGGGTATGTTCTTGTTTCCATAACCCACCGAACGCTGACATAGATTACAGGATCTTTAACGTGCGTATTTGATCTTCTGCTTGCATATACACACGAAGGGGGTTCAGGCACTAGCAGGTCTGCACATATGTTGACCTGGGAGATCGTAAAAATCTCCACCCTTTACCCACCAGGCGCCGTCACCGTGATTTGAACCCGGGACCCTCATATTGACAGTCCAACGCTTTAACCACTCGGCTATCGCGCCCGTCATAAAGATGCTGCAGTAACTGGTGATATGTTATATGATAACAATTTACATCTTACACAACTGATCCAGCACATGTGATGTGCTGTATGACAACTTATTTACTTGTGATATATATGCTGCAGTAACTGTGGTGATGTGTTGTATGATCATTTACATCCGATACAGTTGCTCCAGTGACTGTGGTGTTGTGTTGTAATATACCTTATTTACATCTGAAACAAATGCGTCAGTAACTGTGGTGTTGTGGTATGACATAATGGTGTAATACAACTACTTTACATGTGATGTAGCTGCTCCAGTGAGCGTGGTTTCGTGGTGTGTGTGTCTCCTCAGAACCTGCAGCTGGGAGGGGTGCAGAAGGAAACCCTGTTGTTGCTGGCCCTGCATCGAGAGATCACCATGTCCGTCCTGTATCCCACACCAGACCCTGTCCGTGCCGTGGTGGTCAGTCTGCTTTCTGTCGTCTTGCCCTCTCTCTTTCTCTTCTCTCCCCTTGCCTCCATTTCTCCTGTTGTCTTGTCCTCCCTCGTTTGCCATCTCTCCCTGTGTCCCCCTGCCCTCTCTCTTTTTCTTTCTGTCTGATGTGCTGTATAGACTGTCAGAGAATGACTGATTTGCTGTATAGATTGTCAGAGAATGACTGATTTGCTGTAGACTGTCAGAGAATGGCTTATTTGCTGTATAGATTGTCAGAGAATGACTGATTTGCTGTATAGATTGTCAGAGAATGACTGATTTGCTGTATAGACTGTCAGAGAATGATTGATGTGCTGTATAGATTGTCAGAGAGTGACTGATGTGCTGTATAGATTGTCAGAGAATGATTGATGTGCTGTATAGACAGTAAGAGAATGACTTATTTGTTGTACAGATTGTCAGAGAATGATTGATGTGCTGTATAGATTGTCAGAGAATGACTGATTTGCTGTATAGACTGTCAGAGAATGATTGATTTGCTGTATAGATTGTCAGAGAATGACTGATATTCTATACTGATTTGCTGTATAGATTGTTAGAGAATGATGATTTGCTGTATAGATTGTTAGAGAATGATGATTTGCTGTATAGATTGTTAGAGAATGATGATTTGCTGTATAGATTGTCAGTGGATGACTGATGTGCTGTAAAGATTGTCAGTGAATGACTGATGTGCTGTATAGACTGTCAGAGAATGACTGATTTGCTGTATAGATTGTCAGAGAATGACTGATGTGCTGTATAGATTGTCAGAGAATGACTAATGTGCTGTATGTGTGCAGGCTGACAATGTGAGGCAGCTGATTCAGAACTGTGATGCTCTGCAAGACAAGGTAAACATTTTTAGTGGCGTTATTAGGGAATTCTGATGTTTTGTGTGCTACTGGTTCCCTTTTTGTGCGTGTGTGTGTTCTTCTGGTTTGTGTTTATGTGTAGCGTATGTGAGTTGTGTGTGTGTGTGATGTGTGCAATGTTTTTGTATGTTGTAAATTCTGTGCTGTGCAACTGTGGACTGCATGTTGTATAGTGTGCACTGTGTTATACAATGTGTTACATGTTGTATAGAATGCGCTATGTTGTAAAGTATGTGTTGTGCGTAGTATAGTGCACGTTATTTTATACAGTGTGTGTTGCGTGTTACATAGTGTGCTTTGGCTGTGTAATGTGCACTGAACAAGGCATGTTGCTCAGTGTGTTACTGTGACTGTGTAACGTGTACTGAATAATGCGTATTGCTCAGTGTGTTACTGTGACTGTGTAATATGTACTGAACAAGGCGTGTTGCTCAGTGTGTTACTGTGACTGTGTAATGTGTACTGTATAATGCGTATTGCTCAGTGTGTTACTGTGACTGTGTAATGTGTACTGAACAATGCGTGTTGCTCAGTGTGTTACTGTGACTGTGTAATGTGTACTGAAAAATGCGTGTTGCTCAGTGTGTTACTGTGACTGTGTAATGTGTACTGAAAAATGCGTGTTGCTCAGTGTGTTACTGTGACTGTGTAATGTGTACTGAACAATGCGTGTTGCTGAGTGTGTTACTGTGACTGTGTAATGTGTACTGAACAAGGCGTGTTGCTGAGTGTGTTACTGTGACTGTGTAATGTGTACTGAACAAGGCGTGTTGCTCAGTGTGTTACTGTGACTGTGTAGTGTGTACTGAACAATGCGTGTTGCTCAGTGTGTTACTGTGACTGTGTAATGTGTACTGAACAAGGCGTGTTGCTCAGTGTGTCACGCGTGTTCCCCAGGCCCTGGCTCAGCAGCTGTGTGACAACCAGCTGGGGGAGGCGGGCAGCCTGCTTCAGGTGTGTGTCGACCAGGACCTGGGCACACAGAGTCTGCTGTGCGTGTTGACGCACCTGCGTCTGGCGCTGAGGCCCAGAGCCAGCCCCGCCCCGTCTCTGCTGTCGCCACTGTCAGCCCTGCTGTTCCAGCCAGCCACCATGGTGGTAAGTAGCTAGCTGGTGCCGTTTCCCTGTGGCTGCTGGCATTCCACAAACGCTTTTGGTTTCAGTGTGGAAATAGTAACACCCGTGGAATCTGTTGATAAGCTCCTACTTGTTTACTTTCAGGCACAATATTACACCTGTAGAATCTTTGTTATACCTGTAAAATCTTTATTACACCCTTGGAATCTGCAGATTCACTCCTGCTTGTTATTTTCAAGCACAATATTACACCTGTAAAATCTTTGTTATACCTGTAAAATCTTTATTACACCCTTAGAATCTGCAGATTAGCTCCTACTTGTTTATTTTCAGGCACAGCTTTACACACGCAGAATCTGTTGATAAGCTCCTGCTTATTTATTTTCAGTCACAGTATCACACCCATAGAATTTATTGATTAGCTCCTACTTGTTTATTTTCAGGCACAATATTACACCCGCAGAGTCTACAGATTAGCTCTTGCTTATTTATTTTCAGGCACAATATTACACCTGTAGAATCTACAGATTAGCGCCTACTTATCTATTTTCTTGGTGTGCCTGGTGTCTTGAGTACTGAACAGAATTACCCACAATGATTATGATAGGTACAGCCTATTTTGTGAGTGTATGAATGAAGATGTGTATCATTTTCTTTACTGTGCTTGGTGGTTTGAGTGCTGAACTCAAACGACCATAGTAATTCTATTAACCCTTTCAGTGCCTTTGTGTTTTTGATGCCAAGGGATGTTCTGGTCACAGAGGGTAATAATCAAAATAAAATCTAGGTTCAAAACTTACTAAGAGATGTAACCTATACTTTTCTGAAAATGAAAGATAAATGAAGATAGTATCCACCTATGGCAATTTCACATGGACTGAATGATTTTACAATAGGAAAATTTCCAACAATGACATGGACAGAAATTTCTATCGATGTGTGACTGGTTTGTTCTGATATGGCACAGGTCTGTTCTGATGTGTGAATGGTCTGTTCGGATGTGTGAATGGTCTGTTTGGATGTGTATCTGGTCTGTTCGGATGTATGAATGGTCTTTTCTGATGTGCGAATGGTCTGTTCTGATGTGCGATGTGTGACTGGTCTGTTCTGATGTGCGATGTATGACTGGTCTGTTCTGATGTGTGACCGGTCTGTTCTGATGTGTGACCGGTCTGTTCTGATGCACAGCTGGTCTGTTCTGATGTGTGACCGGTCTGTTCTGATGTGCGATGTGTGACTGGTCTGTTCTGATGTGCGACTGGTCTGTTCTGATGCACAGCCGGTCTGTTCTGATGTGTGACTGGTCTGTTCTGATGTGTGACTGGTCTGTTCTGATGTGCGACTGGTCTGTTCTGATGTACAGCCAGTCTGTTCTGATGTGTGACTGGTCTGTTCTGATGTGCGATGTGTGACTGGTCTGTTCTGATGTGCGACTGGTCTGTTCTGATGCACAGCCGGTCTGTTCTGATGTGTGACTGGTCTGTTCTGATGCACAGCCAGTCTGTTCTGATGTGCGACTGGTCTGTTCTGATGTGCGACTGGTCTGTTCTGATGTGTGACTGGTCTGTTCTGATGTGCGACTGGTCTGTTCTGATGCACAGCCAGTCTGTTCTGATGTGCGACTGGTCTGTTCTGATGTGCGACTGGTCTGTTCTGATGTGTGACTGGTCTGTTCTGATGTGCGACTGGTCTGTTCATTCTGATGCACAGCCAGTCTGTTCTGATGTGCGACTGGTCTGTTCTGATGTGCGATGTGTGACTGGTCTGTTCTGATGTGCGACTGGTCTGTTCTGATGCACAGCCGGTCTGTTCTGATGTGTGACTGGTCTATTCTGATGTGACCGGTCTGTTCTGATGTGTGACCAGTCTGTTTTGATGTGTGACCAGTCTGTTTTGATGTGTGACCGGTCTGTTCTGATTTGTCACTGGTCTGTTCTGATGCACAGTCTGTTCTGATGTGTGACTGGTCTGTTCTGATATGTGACCAGTCTGTTCTGATGTGACTGGTCTGTTCTGATGTGTGACTGTTCTGTTCTGATGTGTGACCAGTCTGTTCTGATGTGTGAATGGTCTGTTCTGATGTGTGACTGGTCTGTTCTGATGCACAGCCAGTCTGTTCTGATGTGACCGGTCTGTTCTGATGTGTGACTGGTCTGTTCTGACATGTAACTGGTCTGTTCTGATGTGTGACCAGTCTGTTCTGATATGTGACTGGTCTGTTCTGATGCATGACTGGTCTGTTCTGATGTTTGACCAGTCTGTTCTGATGTGTGACCGGTCTGTTTTGATGTGTGACCGGTCTGTTTTGATGTGTGACCAGTCTGTTTTGATGTGTGACCAGTCTGTTTTGATGTGTGACCAGTCTTCTGATGTGTGACCGGTCTGTTTTGATGTGTGACCGGTCTGTTCTGATGTGTGACCAGTCTGTTCTGATGTGTGACTGGTCTGTTCCAGAACGCATTCCTGCCCACCATGCCCCAGGACAACATTCAGGAAGTTCTCGCCGTCATTCAGGAGAGAGTTTGGCGTAAGAAGAATATTCGCTTCCTCCCTCCCCCCCCCTCCCATATTCTCCACAGGTTTTATGTTGGTTTGAAACACACACTAACTGAAGAAATTCTTGAGTTAAAAAAAAAAAGAAAGTCTGTGTTGATGCCATAGTATACACATGTTGACTTCATAAGTTGATTGATGAAGTTCATGCATTCCTGATCTCTTATAGGCATGAAACTTTTCAGATCCAGAATGAAAACTACACCCATGTAAATGCATTTTTGTGGCTGTGTTAAATGAATTGTGTACAAGAGCCAGTGATTGGGGTAGATGTGAATGTTTGTGTTTGGGTGGGGAGAGGGGTCAGGAGTGTTTTTTGTGTTTGTTTTTTATCTTAAAATTTCCACCAGAAATGTCAGGTTTGTAGTAAGATGCATGTAGCATGTTACTGTCATGTGCACATTCACACATATACCCATGCAAATGCAAGTGTTTGCGCACGCGTGCGCGCACACACAAACACACACACACATATGCATGCATCCACGCAAACACACACACACACACACTCACACACACACACTCACACTCAAATATCACTCAAATTGAAAAGATGTTAAATTAATGAAAGAACACACACTCACACACACACACACACACACACACACACACATGCATGCATGTTCACAAAATCCAGACAGACTGGTTACTGTTTTTGAATACAGAATTTGCCATATTAACATTTTTTGCAACCATGTCTTTTCTATCATTAGTATTTGGATTGTTTGTATGTTCACTTTTACAGAATGTCCTCGTGGTCATCGATACTTGATTGGAAATGTGAGTGAACGCTGTTGATTTTGTTGTGTTATGTACTCCTTTTTTTTTCTTTTTTTTGTGTTTTTTTTGCTGTCCTGGTTTCTGGTAGAACTGTTTTTCTACCTAGTCCCCTACCTTTTATAAAGAAATGGTGTCAGGAGCATTCTTTATGAAGGCTTCTTGTGACTTTGTTGTAGATAATAGGTTGTCTGCAGTTTGTTTTCTGTTTTTTTGTTGTTTGTTTTATTTTAGTTGTGTGTTTTTTAAAGTGATTTTTTTCTGAAATACCTCTGTCTGATTGTTATTGTAGTATGTTTTTGGGAAGACCTGACCCAGAAAATGTAGTATTTCAAGAATGACAGGATAACATTGATACACACACACACACACACACACACACACACACACACACACACACAAACACTATATTTTTTCTGTAAGGCAATATTTTTTCCTCAAGGTTGACCCCTGTTTCTTATACACAAACATGCCTTATGCATTCACAACATTGGTAACAGAACTAGTGAGAACAGAATGTCACAAGCTCCAAAGACAGTGCTGATGAAGGGGAAAAGAAAGGAGATAAATTAATGTTTTTAGGACAGAAGATGGAAGAGGGATCAGAGGGCATCACACAGAAGTCAACAGTTCAGTTCCAGTTTCAATTTCTCAAGGAAGTGTCACTGTGTTTGGACAAATCCATATACGCTACACCACATCTGCTAGGCAGATCCCTGATAACCCAACGTGTTTAGTCAGGCCTTGAGTGCATGTATATATATTTGTGTACCTATCTGAGTGGATTTCTTCTGCAGAATTTGCCAGAGGACAATGCTATCGTTGCCATGGGTTCTTTTTCAGTGCACCAAGTGCGTGCTGCACATGGCACTTAGGTTTATTGTCTCATCCGAATGACTAGACACTAAGATCGATTTTCCAGTTTTTGGAGAAAGGTCGAGAGTGGGATTCGAACTGACACCGTCATGGACTGTGTATTGGTAGACAAGCATCATAACCATTCTGCCACCTTCCTCCTTAGAAGTAAACAAAAACTTCCCTACTCTTGCACGGTCAGTTATATGCAGAGCCCACAGCTGATTTTTGTGCGTTGGCAAATGAGCAAAAGCGGAAGTCAAAGCAAACATCCTATAATTTTGTGTTCGATCTACAAGTTCAGTTGAGCGCTGTTGTCAGTGGTTAAAAAAAATCCCAAAAAAACAACAGAAGTGAGCATTGTTGTTTCAAATGCGAACAGTAAAGCAGCTGATACTCTTCAACTGGAGCATGAAAGTAGTGCTGTGACCTTTACCTCTGATGCCAATACGTCGGAAGAGGCTTGTTAGCATTTCTTGTCAAACTGACTTCACATTTCTCTGGTTTTTCATGCAGTAATAAGGATGACCATTTATGGCAAATGGGAGGAGATGGTGTGATTTCAGTGTGGGAGATGGAATAAAGTGGAAGACGGTGGTGTGATTTCAGTGTGGGAGATGAAATAAAGTGGAAGACGGTGGTGTGATTTCAGTGTGGGAGATGAAATAAAATGGAAGACAGTGGTGTGATTTCAATGTGGGAGATGGAATAAAGTGGAAGACAGTGGTGTGATTTCAGTGTGGGAGATGGAATAAAGTGGAAGACAGTGGTGTGATTTCAGTGTGGGAGATGGAATAAAGTGGAAGACAGTGGTGTGATTTCAGTGTGGGAGATGGAATAAAGTGGAAGACAGTGGTGTGATTTCAGTGTGGGAGATGAAATAAAGTAGAAGACAGTGGTGTGATTTCAGTAGACATAACGAAGATCAGTAGAGACGAATGGAAGGAGATGAAATAAGGTGGAAGACAATGGTGTGATTTCAGTGTGGGAGATGGAATAAAGTGGAAGACAGTGGTGTGATTTCAGTGTGGTGGAAGATGAAATAAAGTGGAAGACAGTGGTGTGATTTCAGTGTGGGAGATGAAATAAAGTGGAAGACTGGTGTGATTTCAGTGTGGGAGATGGAATAAAGTGGAAGACAGTGATGTGATTTCAGTGTGGGAGATGAAATAAAGTAGAAGACAGTGATGTGATTTCAGTGGACATAACGAAGATCAGTAAAGATGAATGGAAGGAGATGAAATAAAGTGGAAGACAATGGTGTGATTTCAGTGTGGCCAGCCGATGGAGGAAAGTGTGTGCCCCTGTGGACTGAAGATTGGAGGTGCCAATCACACTGCCACTGCCAACAACGTACAGAACACTGGGTAAGCTGAAAGTGATCATATATATGTCTTCAGTTTCAGTTTCATGGAGGTGTCAGAGCAAGAAGAAAGTTCCCTATACGCTAATCCACATCTGCTGTAAAATAAAAACGAAAAGTAAAAATATGTCTAAGAAGTGTTATCTGGCCTGACCACAGCTCTGTCTACTTTTTTTTAATGTTCTTCTGTTGCTTGTTTTTTTTATGTGTTTTTCTTTTCTCAGTTGTAAAAACAGCCCTTGTATCATTGTAATTTGAAAACATTAGTGTTTATTAATTTTAGCGTAATCATATTTGACATGTGTGGAAATACTCTTTAATGGACATCGTGAAATATCCTGTGTTGAGAGGCTACAACCTTGGTGGTAAAGTGGTGGCTGGGGGTGGGGGTGGGGGGCACTGTTGGTGATGTAACAGGGATGCTGGAGACAGAACCAGGTGGTTGCACAGCTGGAAGTCTTTCTCCTTCTCAAGTCAAACACCAACTTCATTCATAATTTACAGCTTTCATTTAAAACAACAAATAGGAAAGCTGTCCAATAAAACTGTTCGGAATAGCATTGTCAACATCACAATTTCACATGCACACAGCAATCGCTTTTACTTATTTGTGAACTGAATAAAACAGACTTCACAAGTAAACTTTTGCCCATCTATGAGGTGAAAAGAAAACAGGCCTTCAAGCAAACACCACTCTCCGTGGTAGCTCACATGAGACAGAACCAGTTGGTTGAACAATTGGAAGTCATTCTTCTTCGCAAGTCAAAACGCCAACTGATTCACAGGTTTTTTGCTCTCTGGCTTAACAGATTCTGATTACTGTTTGAAAGCTGTTAAAGGCCCATCTGCATTTTCCACATAAATTAAGCATGTTTACACATGAATTAAGCATGTTTGCACATGCACACACACTCTCTTGAGCAGCCTCACACATGCATACCATTACAGTGTCTCTCCTTCCACATGTGGAAGAATTTTGCTGTGTGAATGTGTGATTGTTGGGTTGAAATCTGTGTGTGAGGATACAGAGGGTGGAATCTATATTTGACGATAATGTGACGACTTCTGTGTTCGTGGCCTGCAACTCTCTCATTCACTTGTATACGAGTGGACCTTTATGTGTATGACTGATGGGCGCAATAGCCTAGTGGTTAAAGCATGGGACTTTCAGTCTGAGGGTCTTGGGTTCCAATCTCAGTAAAGTGCCTGGTGGGTAAAGGGTGGAGATTTTTCTGATCTCCCAGGTCAACATATGTGCAGACCCACTAGTGCCTGAACCCCCTTTGTGTGTATACGCACGCAGAAGATCAAATACGCATGTTAAAGATCCCATATTCCCTGTCAGCGTATGGTGGGTTATGGAAACAAGAACATACACAGCATGCACACTCCTGAAAATGTAGTATGGCTGCCTACATGCCGGAGTAAAAATGGTCATACACGTAAAAGCCAACTCGTGGATGTACGAGTGAACGTGGGAGTTGCAGCCCACGAAGAAGAAGAAGAAAAAATGTGTATGACTGTTTTTACCCTGCCCTTTGGGCAGCCATACTGTTTTAAAAGGTGTGCATGCTGGGTATGTTCTTGATTCCATAATCCACTGAACGTTGACATGGACTACAGGATCTTTAACGTGCGTTTTTGATATTCTGCATGCATGTACACGTGAAGGGGGTCCGGGCGGCAGCAGGTCTGCACATGTGTTGACGTTGGAGATTGGAAAAATCTCCACCCTTGACTGACCAGGTTTGCCAAAGCTGAGGATCAAACTCAGGGAAACTGGGCAAGAGTCCAGTGCTGTAACCGTCTGGCGGTGACTGTTTCAGGGCTGACACCACACAGAAGGGCCACGTCCTGGGTCCAGCAGCCCAGCGAGGGCTGGAGGCGGTTCCGGAGAGACGGCTGACGTCTGTGGAGTGCAGCATTCTGCGGTTCCTCCTGCATGCTGTGTTGTACCTGTCCTCCAGCTCTGCCACACAGGTAGCACAGCCGGTGTATGTATGTATGATAGTCAGGTGTGTCCAACTATGACCATCAGAACAGCAGAGAAGGCAACTGCTGTCCCGACTATCTGGGCCAGAATTTGATTATAGTGGAGAGTGTCTTGCCCAAGTTACACCCCCATTCTCTCGGCCAAGAGGGTTTTAGGACAGTTGGCATTGGAGATGGTTCCCAAAGGTCAATTAACCCCCCAAGGCTACAGCACAAAGAGCCAGGGTAATCTTGCCTCCTAGTTTGAGAGTCAGTCCTTCACAAAAGACTAAGCTGTGAATGATTTCCAATAGCAGAAGAGAAACCATTGATCACACAGCTCTCACTTTGCTGTTGGCCCAACTGTAAGCTTATGTCAGTCTGTGATACAAGCTGAGTGTTGGTGCAGCAGCTTATTAATACCCCCATTAGTTTTTACACCCCAGGTTCAAATCTGGTCAGCCGAAAACTCTGGTGTCTGTGCAGACTGGTCTGGAATGATCTGCGGGGAAAACTTAAGCTACTGGTACTTAAAACTTACATCCTCTGATTTTATTCCCTGCCCCCCCCCTTTCATATGGATTTGGCGGTCTGTGTAGGCCAGCTTGAAATGACTCCCAGTGGCAAATTTTGCCCAGGAAGAATCAATACAGGCTGTTAAAGTAGAACTCCCCATGTTTGCTTCCATTGAGGTGCTGTGCAGAGAGCAGGAGTATCAGTGAACTCTAGCCCATGACTCCCCTTTCTTTTTCCATGGCTTGATTAACCCTTTGAGCCCTGAGTTCCTGAGCAAGTTTAACCCTTCTGCCTGAGCTCCTGAGCCAAAATTTGCAAATAATTGGTATTAAACCCTTTGAGCCCTGACCACTGCTTTACCGGTGGCAGAGAAAAATGACATGGTGCCCAGCCACCGGTTGAGCGGTGCGTAAACACTTGAAGCGTGCAGAGTCTCAACCTGGCCCGTCAGGGCAGAAATCAGGGACAAAACGTGCGAGAAAACAACTGTACACAATGCAGCAAGTAATTGATATGCTTGATGATTTATCGGAAGTATTGTATGACAATGATTACTCTGATAGTGAGGTGGAATTCGAATCGGATGATTTTGCTACAGATAGTGATGTTGAAAATGAATCTGAGCATGCAGAATAAGTTGATCAAAGGAGGCGTGTCAGGTTGAGACTCTGCACGCTTCATGGTAGAAATCGATCTTTTTTTTATCCAAAGCACATGCACAAAACACAGTGAAAAGGCGTGGCAATGTTGGCACTACATTCGCTGACGTCAGAATATTACGGTTTTTCTGATTGGCTCTTCAGTATAAGTCAACCAATAGCAAAACATGACACAAGTGTTTACGCACCGCTCAACCGATGGCCAGGCATTATGCCACCCCTCCCCACCACCGGTAAAGTGGTGGTCAGGGCTCAAAGGGTTAAACCCCCAGAAAGGGGGTAATTTCCAGTTGGAGGGAAGGGAGGGGAGGGGGTATCTTGACCAGCTACAAATAACCCCTGAGGTCATTTGATGCTGGCCCTGAATGCTTAACTGCAGTTGGGCTGACAGTTTGGGGATAGAGGGCTTTGTGTATGTTTGTGTGTGTATGTAGGTTTTTTTTTGTTTTGTTTTGTTTTGTTTTACTAGGCACATGTTGCCAGGCAGGGGCAGTGTGTCTTGTCTGTTTTTTTGATTAGCGAACTAAAATGTGTTGCCAGAGAGCGGCAACATATCTTGTCTGTGAATGTAACTAACGCATGTTGCCAGGTGGCAGCAGTGTGTTATGTCTGTGAACGTAACTTCTTCGTTCATGGGCTGCAACTCCCACGTTCACAAGAGTGAGTTTTTATATGTGTGACCATATTTACCCTGCCATGGAAGCAGCCATACTTTGTTTTCGTTTTCGGGAGTGTGCATGCTGGGTGCATGCTGGGTATGTTCTTGTTTCCATAGTCCACCGAACGCTGACATGGATTACAGGATCTTTAACTTGCATATTTGATCTTCTGCATGCATATACACACCAAGGGGGTTCAGGCACAAGCAGGTCTGCACATATGTTGACCTGGGAGATCGGAAAAATCTCCACCCTTTACCCACCAGGTGCCCTTACCGAGATCCGAACCCAGGACCCTCAGATTGAAAGTCCAATGCTTTAATCAGTATCGCTTTAATCGCTATTGCGCCTGTGGAAGATAAGTAACTGACTGACGTGTGTTGCCAGGCGGCGGTGGTTTGTCAGGTGGTGACCCCGAGGATCGCCCCGGACCAGTGTGCCCAGTTCTTCGTGGACCACATGGAACACGACCTGAAGGTGCTGCAGAGGTGTCTGGGGCGCAGTGCTGATGACGTCTTCCTCGTCCTGCACCATGTCTGTCATCTGCTGGCCTCCTGCACCCTGCCTGGTCAGTGTGCGTAGGGTGGGTGGGTGTGGGGGTATACAGGGTGGGTTGGTGGTTGGGTTTTTTTTTGTGCGTGTAAAAGGTTTTGTGTGTGTGTACAGCTGTGTGTGTATGTGTGTATGTGTGTGTGTGTGTGTGAAGGGTGTGTGTTTGTATACAGGGTGTGTGTGTATGTGTACAGGGTGTGTGTGTAAGGGGTTTGTGAGTATGGGTTATGGGGTAAAATATTGGCTGTAGTTGTAATGGGGTAAAACATTTGCTTGAATCATTGTGATGTGCAAACATTGACTTCAATTATTGTGATGATTAATGACAACACTGTCTTCAATTGTTGTCATGGGGTAAACATTAACATAATGTGTTGTGCTAGTTAAAGTCCTGGGGTAAAACATTCACTTGAATTATTACCATGGGGTAAAACACTGGTTTCAATCACTGTAATGGAGTAAAAATTGGGGCATCGCTGTGGAGTAAAAAGTTGGCTTCAATTATTGTCATTGGGTAAAACATTGGCTTCAGTCATTGTCAGTGCATAAGCACTGACTTCAGTTGTGATAATACCATGGGGTAAAAAAAACTGGTTTCAGTTATTCTGATGATTAATGTCTTAGGGTAAAACATTGGCTTCAATCATTGTCATGGCATAAACATTGGCATCAGTTGTTGTGGTAATTAATGTCATGGGGTAAAACATTGGCTTTAATCATTATGACATTGTCATGGGGTAAAACATTGGCTTCAGTCATTGTCATGGGTAAACATTGACTTCAGTTATTGTGATGATTAATGAAAACACAGGTTTCAATAATTGTCAAGGGGTAAACATTGAGATGAATTACTGTGATCATTAATGTCATGGGGTCAAACATTAGCTTGAATTATTGTGACGTTGTCGTGGGTTAAAACATTGGCTTCGGTTACTGCCATGGGGTAAAAATATTGGCTTCAGTCAGTGTCATGGGCATAAACACGTTGACTTCAGTTATTGTGATAATGTCATGGAGTAACAACACTGGTTGGTGGTAATTATTGTCATGGGGTGAAGCACTGTCATGGGGTGAAGCATTGCCATGGGGTGAAGCACTGTCATGGGGTGAAGCACTGTCAGCACTGTCATGGGGTGAAGCACTGTCATGGGGTGAAGCATTGTCATGGGGTGAAGCACTGTCATGGGGTGAAGCACTGTCATGGGGTGAAGCATTGCCATGGGGTGAAGCACTGTCATGGGGTGAAGCACTGTCATGGGGTGAAGCATTGCCATGGGGTGAAGCATTGCTATGGGGTGAAGCACTGTCATGGGGTGAAGCACTGTCATCTCACTGTCATGGGGTGAAGCACTGTCATGGGGTGAAGCACTGCCGTGGGGTGAAACACTGTCAGCATTGTCATGGGGTGAAGCACTGTCATGGGGTGAAGCACTGTCATGTGGTGAAGCACTGTTGTGGGGGCACTGTTGTGGGGGTGAAGCACTGTCAGCACTGTCATGGGGTGAAGCACTATCATGGGGTGAAGCACTGTCATGGGGTGAAGCATTGTCATGGGGTGAAACACTGTCGTGGGGTGAAGCCCTGTCATGGGGTGAAGCACTGTTGTGGGGGTGAAGCACTGTCAGCACTGTCATGGGGTGAAGCACTATCATGGGGTGAAGCCCTGTCATGGGGTGAAGCATTGTCATGGGGTGAAACACTGTCGTGGGGGTGAAGCACTGTCAGCACTGTCATGGGGTGAAGCACTGTCATGGGGTGAAGCACTGTCAGCACTGTCATGGGGTGAAGCACTGTCAGGGGGTGAAGCACTGTCATGGGGTGAAGCACTGTCAGCACTGTCATGGGGTGAAGCACTGTCATGGGGTGAAGCACTGTCATGGGGTGAAGCACTGTCATCTCACTGTCATGGGGTGAATCATTGCCATGGGGTGAAGCACTGTCATGGGGTGAAGCACTGTCAGGGGGTGAAGCACTGTCATGGGGTGAAGCACTGTCAGCACTGTCATGGGGTGAAGCATTGTCATGGGGTGAAGCACTGTCAGGGGGTGAAGCATTGTCATGGGGTGAAGCACTGTCAGGGGGTGAAGCATTGTCATGGGGTGAAGCACTGTCAGGGGGTGAAGCACTGTCATGGGGTGAAGCACTGTCATGGGGTGAAGCACTGTCATGGGGTGAAGCACTGTCGTGGGGTGAAGCACTGTCAGGGGGTGAAGCACTGTCATGGGGTGAAGCACTGTCAGGGGGTGAAGCACTGTCATCACTGTCATGGGGTGAAGCACTGTCATGGGGTGAAGCATTGCCATGGGGTGAAGCACTGTCATGGGGTGAAGCACTGTCATGGGGTGAAGCATTGCCATGGGGTGAAGCACTGTCATGGGGTGAAGCACTGTCGTGGGGTGAAGCACTGTCATCACTGTCATGGGGTGAAGCACTGTCATGGGGTGAAGCATTGCCATGGGGTGAAGCACTGTCATGGGGTGAAGCATTGCCATGGGGTGAAGCACTGCCATGGGGTGAAGCACTGTCATGGGGTGAAGCACTGTCAGGGGGTGAAGCACTGTCATGGGGTGAAGCGCTGTCAGCACTGTCATGGGGTGAAGCACTGTCAGCATTGTCATGGGGTGAAGCACTGTCATGGGGTGAAACACTGTCAGCACTGTCATGGGGTGAAGCATTGCCATGGGGTGAAGCACTGTCATGGGGTGAAGCACTGTCGTGGGGTGAAGCACTGTCAGGGGGTGAAGCACTGTCATGGGGTGAAGCACTGTCAGGGGGTGAAGCACTGTCATCACTGTCATGGGGTGAAGCACTGTCATGGGGTGAAGCATTGCCATGGGGTGAAGCACTGTCATGGGGTGAAGCATTGCCATGGGGTGAAGCACTGCCATGGGGTGAAGCACTGTCATGGGGTGAAGCACTGTCATGGGGTGAAGCATTGCCATGGGGTGAAGCACTGTCATGGGGTGAAGCACTGTCAGGGGGTGAAGCACTGTCGTGGGGTGAAGCACTGTCATGGGGTGAAGCACTGTCAGGGGGTGAAGCACTGTCATGGGGTGAAGCACTGTCATGGGGTGAAGCATTGTCATGGGGTGAAGCACTGTCATGGGGTGAAGCATTGTCAGCATGGTTGTCATGGCAGAGGGGCCCCAGCATCACCTGGCCACCAAGGAGGAGCGGGGTCAGTGGGAGCAGCAGTTCACACCTGTCTTCATTGCTCCTGCTGTACAGGTTGGAATTTGATGATGTTTTGACAGGTGCGAGTGAGTGATGGGAGAAGGTAGCATATGCAGGTGTGTGTGTGTGTGTGTGTGTGTGTGCGATAAGTGGAGCTGTTGGTGTGTGTGTGTGTGGATTCTTGGTACCAAACATGTCAGTTCTGGGTTCAAATGATAATGGCAGTATGTGTGTGTGTGTGCAAGTGTATGTGTGTGTGAGTATGTGCACGATTGACAACTTTTTGCAGTCATCAGCGTCTTTATCATCTTATAACTTATTTTTGAAAAATTCTTGCTTTTTGATATAATATTCAAAATGAGCACACGCAAGATCCTGTGGTCCTTTCGGGTAATGGGCATCAGTAGGTACACACACACATGCACACACACACACACAAACACCCCCCTCCACCCCCCCCCACCACACACACACACACTTTATAACCATTAACTTTGCTGTGACTATGTGTTGATCAGAACATGGACGCTGTTGTGCAAGATGGAAACCAAGCCATCGTATCGGACACACGTCAGGGTAAGTCAGCAAGAAGACTGTTTTCACTGTGCAAGTCACCACACTGAAGTGGTCAGCATCACAGGGTGAGGATCAGGAGAATGTGGGTTCAAACCCCATCAGATGGGCCTGTGGGTGTCTGTTTCAGTTTGAGTTTTTCAAGGAGGCAGCACTGCCTTTGGACAAATCCATGTGTGCTATGTCATAACTGCATGGCAGATACCTGACCAACAGCCTAACCAAACGTGCTCAGTCAGGCCTTGAGTGCATGCTTATAAATTTGTGCACCTAACAGAGTGGATTTCCTCTACAGAATTTTGACAGAGGACAGCAATTTCTGGTTTCTTTTTCTGTGCATCAAGTGTATGCTGCACACGGGACCTCGGTTTATTGTCTCGTTGTATGACCAGACGTGCAGTTTGATTTTCTGATCAAACTTGGGAGAAAAGGCGAAACAGGGATTCGAACCAAGACCCTCAAGGAAACAGTATTGGCAGATCTGTCACCTTTTTCCTGTTTCAGTGGTGTCTGTATGTTTATGCAGGCAGCATGGCATTGCCCAAAGTGGTGTATATGTGTGTATGTTTATGCAGACAACACAGCCCTTCTCAAAGTGGTGTATGTTTGTGTATGCAGACAACACAGCCCTTCTCAAAGTGGTGTATGTTTGTGTATGCAGACAACACAGCCTTTCTCAAAGTGGTGTATGTTTGTGTATGCAGACAACACAGCCCTTCTCAAAGTGGTGTATGTTTGTGTATGCAGACAACACAGCCCTTCTCAAAGTGGTGTATGTTTGTGTATGCAGACAACACAGCCCTTCTCAAAGTGGTGTATGTTTGTGTATGCAGACAACACAGCCCTTCTCAAAGTGGTGTATGTTTGTGTATGCAGACAACACAGCCCTTCTCAAAGTGGTGTATGTTTATGTATGCAGACAACACAGCCCTGCTCAAAGTGGTGTATGTTTGTGTATGCAGACAACACAGCCCTTCTCAAAGTGGTGTATGTTTGTGTATGCAGACAACACAGCCCTGCTCAAAGTGGTGTATGTTTGTGTATGCAGACAACACAGTCCTTCTCAAAGTGGTGTATGTTTGTGTATGCAGACAACACAGCCCTGCTCAAAGTGGCGTGTGTTTTTGTATGCAGACAACACGGCCTTGGTGTATATATACAGGCAACACAGCTTTGCTCAAAGAGGTGTATGTGTATGTGTGTTTATGCAGGCAACACAGCCTTGCTCAAAGTGGTGTGTTCTTTAGTTTAACGTCTTTTCACTATAAGTGTTATTAGATGTGTATGTGTATTCAGGCAACATGGCACTGTCTCAAAGTGGTGGGTATGTGCATGAAGACAACGTGGCATTGCTCAAAGTGGTTATATACAGGCAATATTGCACTGGCTCTTAGTGCTGCAGCCTTGGGGGCTAGTTGGCCTTTGGGAACCATCCCAACACCGACTGTCCTAAAACCCTCTTGGCCGAGAGAGTGGGGATGTAACTTGGGCAAGACACTCAACACTACAATCAAATTCTTGCCCAGATAGTTGGGACAGCAGTTACCTTTTCTGCTATTCTGATAGCCATAGTCGAAAACAACTATCATACAGGCAACACGTACAGCATTACTCACAGTGGTGTGTGTATATGTACGTATGCAGGCAACACCGCCCTGCTCAAAGTGGTGTATGAAGACGAGGACGCGCCCCTCGCTGAGGGGCAGGACGTGCAGCGGCTGCCGCTGGTTCCATCTGTGTGGCGCTTCCGTCCCCCTATCACTGTGGATCACTTCTTCCGGCACTTCCACCTGGAGGTGGAGTCACGCCAGGACGCCCAGGATGCCTTCCCTGTCCTCCGCCTCTTCAAACGACAGGTGTGTGCCGGTGGATTGTGGTTGGTGGTGTTGGTGCTGTGACTTTTTTTGTTGGTTTATTCGTTAGTTTATCATTGTTATTGTGGTTGTTGTTATTAGTGTTAGTATTATTATTATTCCCCAAAACAACAGATGTGCTGGAAGAATATAGTTTTTTATTTGTGTTATTGCTTTTTTAAAATTGTTTTATTATTATTACTATTATTGTTATTATATATATTTTAAAAATTATTATTATTCTTTCAGTGTCCTCTGGCTCTTCAAGCAACAGGCACGCTGGAAAAATATAGTTGTTTGTTATTGGTGTTGTGACTTTTTTTTTAATTGTTTTGTTGGGTTTTTGTTGTTTGTTTCATATAATTTTCATTATTATTATTATTATTATTATTATTCTTTCATTGTCATCTGGCTCTTCAAACAACAGGTGTCCTGGAAGAATATGATTGTTTGCCATTGCTATTGTGACTTGTTTTTTGTTTACTGTTTTATTATTATCATAATTATTGTTATTATTATCATGATTGTTATTTGTTCCACGTCCTATGGCTCACGAGTACAACAGGTGTGCTGGAAGAAAAAAAAGTTGCTTGTTATTGGTGTTGTTACTTGTTGTTTTTTTTTTTTTGTTTTGTTTTATTAGTAGTATTATTGTTGTCATTATCATTTTTTCCATCTCCTCTGGCTCACAAAGCAACAGGTGTGCTGGGAAAATATACTTGCTTATTGTTGGTGTTGTCACTTTTGTTCGTATTTTTTTTCAATCATCATCATCATTATTATTATTATTCTTTCGGTGTTATCCGGCTCTTCAGACAACAGGTGTGCTGGAAGATTATGATTGTTTGCTATTGGTATTGTGATTTGTTTGTTTGTTTATGCTCTATTTATTTGTATTATTGTTGTTATTATCATGATTATTATGTCTTTCAGGTCATCTGGCTTTTCAAAGAACAAGTGTGCTGGTAGAATATTTTGTTTTTGTTGGGTTTGTTGTTTTTTGTTGTTGTGTTGTTTTTTTTTGTTTTTGTTTTTTGCTGCCCCATCATCTGTGCCATTTCAGTGGCATTACTTCCACGCCGCTCATTTAGATATACCCGTACATGGCCACACCCGGGTTCGTCCGTCACAGTTCCAGCGTCGGCAGTCCGCAGGGAACCATCGATGTTAGGACGACAGGAGGCCACACACCAGAGGATACCCTGCACTGCTGCTGAGTCACTTCGGTGGTGTTCAGTGGTGCCTGTTCTGATTCAACGTACTTAGGACACCACCTACTAAGCCCCCTACTAACGACAATAATGGCTTAGTCACGGAGCCAGACTGAGTGAGCTTCCCTCCCAGAGTGGAGACCACCACCACATCCCGCAAACAACAACCCCCCATGAATCTGCCGACACTGAAGACACTGACAGGACTCACCCCAAGCACAGAAGTGGAGGGGTATTGAAACTGAGGTCACCATGAGAGCAGGGCATGAAAGGCTGCAGACTTTGAGACTGTTTTGTTTATATTGATGGTGATGGAGGAGGAGGAGGCTGCTGACGATAATGATGTTGCTATGGAGGTCCATTTTGGTTTGGGACTGCGTGACAAGGCTGTACTCTATGCTTCCTGTCATAATGATATCCCGGTGTTAACCAGGCCCGAGAGATACAGACACTTGTGTGTTGGTCAGGTAATTAGAGCAACACACCCAAAGACACATCCTTGAAGTGGATGACACTGGACTGTGTGGTCCCAGTCTCTCCATTTGAGCCCACAGCACACTCAACTCTGGGTAGGAGCCGGCCATGGGCCATGAAGGAAGAAAATTTCCTTCATTATACACTAATTACTGTTGCATCTGTACATACGCACACAAACTTACACTATTTATGTTCTGTGGACAGCGCCACATAGTGGAGGCCCTGCACTACGTGCCGGCCATCCTGCGAGGCCAGCGACGGCTGATGATGCAGCTCCACCGCCGTCTGGACCGGGCAGAGGCGGCCACTCTCACTGTGGAGGAGGTGCTGAACAAGAAAGGTGAAGGAAGCATTGTCATTGTTAACTCCCTTGAGTGCTGCAGGACGGAAATGCCCATCCCCTTCCAGTGTTAAAATGAAACCCCAAAAACAAGTGCCACAGGAGGGAAATTTCTGTCCGTGTCATTATAGGAAGAATTTTCCTATTGCAGAATCATTAAATTCATGTGAAATTGTAATGGAAATGTGTGTTCATTTTCCTTTCTGAAAAGTATAGGTTGTATCATTATACTTTCTTGAAGAAGTTTGCATGCTAGAATTCTTTATATATATATATGTGTGTGTGTATATATATATATATATATATATATATATATATATATATGTGTGTGTGTGTGTGTGTGTGTATAAACAGTTATTACCCTCTGTAACCAAAACATAACATGGTAAATAATTGTTTCTGAACATAAAATAGGCTTGGCAAAGGGTGATTCTTTGAAAATAAGGTTCAGGCAAGAAAAGTAATTGTCATCATCTCTAAGGAAATATGCTATTTAGCATGGCAGTCGTATATTATGCCCTTGATTAATTGATTAATCAGTTGATGATAAGGGAGGGAACACAGAATGGGATTTTCCATCTCCTTGCATTGCAGTATGTTGCGACATGTTTCATTTGTGTGATAATAAATGTACCCTGATTTGTTCATGTCATACACAACCAATTTAAAACAAACACACACACACACACTGCGACATGTTTCATTTGTGTGATAATAAATGTACCCTGATTTGTGCTTGTCATACACAACCAATTTAAAACAAACACACACACACACACTGCAACATGTTTCATTTGTGTGATAATAAATGTAGCCTGATTTGTGCTTATCATACACAACCAATTTAAAACACACACACACACACACACTGCGACATGTTTCATTTGTGTGATAATAAATGTACCCTGATTTGTGCTTGTCATACACAACCAATTTAAAACAAAACAAAAAAACACAAAAAAACCCAAAAACACACACACACACACACACAAAATTTTGACTTAAGACTATAATTCTGCTTAACAGTACAACTTAGTAAATGATTATATAATTTCTTTTACTTTAATTGATGTTATCTATGTATTCGTGATGTTATGTAAACATTCCTAATCTTATCTTGCATTCTGGATGTATTCTTGATGGTGTTATGTATTCTTGATGATATTTGTGTATTTTATCCAAAAAAAATTGAAGCAAAAAAAGGTGAAGATTAAGGCAGATGGACAGTGTGTGTCGACACATATACAGTATGCTTTTTTTTTTTCTCCAGTGATTAAGCTTGTTCATGTTGACCTTTGGTATTATTTTAGTGATATATGTTAACAATTTTGACATTCAAAATTACCCAGGTGAAATACAGCAAAATTGTTGTATTTATATTTTCATTGCTACCTTTTAAAATTACCTTGGCGCAGTGCAAAAAATTCTTAATACATTTTCACTTTGGTCTTTCAAGTATTCTTTATGAAACACAGTAATGCTGCTATGAACTTATTCATTTTGGGCTTTGAAATTACCTCAGTGAAATGCGTTGACATGGTCTTACACATTTTCATTTTAATCTTTTGAAAATTACGTTAATTAAATCCAGTAAAATTTGCTGTGTAGATTTTCACTTTGGTCTTTAAAGATTACAGTAGTCAAATTGCAAAATATGTATTGATGTTGATCTATTAAAATGCAAAATTATCATGTGGATGTTAAAAAAATGATGTTTTCATGGCACAGAGCATACGGGATTGGAGCAGCTACTGAGCAATTTTTCCAAAGCCTGGGAAATTGTCAAGGAACATCTCATCGGCTACCGTAAGTCTTTTCATGGTGTTTTTCCCTCAGTCATACATAACACTAATCGTATACGTATTGATATAGAGCTTACCTTGCAGCTCTAAGTGCATTTGTAAGTACATTTGACATAAGTATGGTACAGGAATTGGGAGAATAAAAAAAAAGATATGGAAAAAAGATTTCTAAACAGTTCAACATTTGTGTATAATTTTTATGGGTAATTATATGCATATTACACATTTGGTTTCTTTAAACACTCTTTTCTTCAAATTTTTATACACTAATGTGTATGATTTTCATGAGTAAAAAAGAACAACAAAAAGACTTACTCAGTGAGTACTGGTAAAACCCTTTATGCTCTCCATCTACTTTAGATTTTGTTTTTGTATTTTAGATCGAAAAGAATCACTCTTGAGCCATGAAGGCTGTCCCTCCCTCATTGATAGATGATGTTACGATAAATAACGGATGTGTTTGTGCAGAGTGTATGGCCCTGATTGAGGGTGTGGTTTTGCTGTCTGAGGAGTACCAAAACACTGCAATCATGGGATGAAGCCTGTCTAACAGATAATCTTTTGACAAATAATGGGTGTGTTTGTGCAGAGTGTGTGGCCCCGATTGAGGGTGTGATGGTGTCGCTCCCTGAGGAGTTCCACAACGCTACCATCTCGGAGGAGAGCCCCCTGGCGGTGTTACTGCCGTCAATGCAGGGCACAGGGCTGTGCTCCTACGTCTTCCTGCAGTTCATTCTGGGCCAACACAACGACTTCCTGGACAGCTACTCCGCCATCCTCCGGCAGAAGTCAGTGACGTTGTTGTTTTTTAATTTTGCACTATTTTTTCAGGTCACACCCTGAAAAATGGATGTGTTGGGATAATGTGTGTAGCACATCTTTCTGTATAGTTTTTGACCCCCTGAGTCCAAAAATACCACAAAAACTGACCTGCATGAAATCATTCCAAGACAGCTGGATTTTAAATTTTGCACTATTTTTTCAGGTCTCGCCATGAAAAATGGGTGAAAAATGGATATGTCAGGATAATGTTTGGAGCACATCTTTTTGTATAGGTTGTGACCTCTGGAGTCCAAAAATACCTCAAAAATTGAGCTGCATCAACTCAGCTCCATGATATTCCCAATTAAAGAATTCGCACTACTTTTTTGGGCGGACTCTGAAAAAAGGAGAAGTCATTGCGTTCTGACAAATCGATATATTTCACTGTTTCAGTTTCTTTTGAGATGTCACTGCATTTGGACAAATCCATATATTTCACTGTTTCAGTTTCTCTCAAGGAGACAACACTGCGTTGGACAAATCCATATATTTCACTGTTTCAGTTTCTCTCAAGGAGATGTCACTGCATTCAGACAAATCCATATATGCTACACCACATCTTGACAGGCAGATTCCTGACCAGCAGCATAACCCAACGCACTTAGTCAGGCCTTGAGTGCATGCATATATATATTTGTGACTCTGTGTTTATAAAGCACGTAGATCTTAGTCTCTGACTGAGGATAGGCGCTGTATAAGTATCCATATCATCATCATGGAATCCCACAGACAGAACGGCCATGCCATGTAAACTTTTTGCTGTTTAGTCAGTAGGCCTACCCTCTTTCTGTTTGTAAAGCACTTAGAGCTTGGTCTCCGAATGAGGATAGGTGCTATATAAGTATTCATATCATCATCATCATCACGCTTTTACACCTCTCCTTGAAACTGAGCCTGAACTCGTGCATGTCAAACGTCCAGAATCCACATCATCATCATCATCATCATACGCTTTGACACCTCCTTGAAACTGAGCCTGAACTTGTGCATGTCAAACATCCGCAGACTCCCCGAGGTTCCTGTGCGAGCGGTGACAGAGCGACACCTGGTGGGCTGCTCGGTGGAGCACGACCTGCTGCCCATGGTGCTGTCGCACTCCAACTACAGCCTGATGGTGGGGCGTGCGGCGCGGCTGGAGTACGACTTTGAGGCCTTCCAGCAACAGCTCCAGGACACTCTGCTGCAGTGCAAGGCCAAGGTGGAGAGGTCCCCCGTGGGACAGTTCCCTGTGAGTCTTCACCTGGTTGTCTTCTTCTTTGTTGTCCTCTTCTCTGTCTACTTCTTTTTCTTCCGCTTTGTCTTTAGTCTTCTTCTTTGTCTTGTTGTTGTTCTTTGTCATCATCTTCTTCATCGTTTTCTTCTTCTTCTGCTTTTTCTTTGTCTTCTTGTTCTTGTCCTTTTTCTTCTTCTGCTGCTGCTGCTTCTGTTTCTTCTTCTACTTCTGTTTTCTTCTTTGTCTTCTCCTTCTTCTACTTCTTATAATTCTTCATCTTCTTCTTGTTCTTCTTTTACATCTTCTTCTTTTTCTTCTTCAGCATCTTCTGCTTCTTCTTTGTCTTCTCCTTCTACTTATTCATCTTCTTCTTCTGCTGCTTCTACAGCTTCTTATTCTGTTGTTTCTTCTTGAATAAAAATTGTTTCATTTTGTTTTCTTTCTTTTTCATGTTGTCTGTTCTTCTTCTTTATTGTTTCATTCTTCTTCTTCCTCTTCTTCTTCTTCTTCTTCCTCTTCTTCTTCCTCTTCTTCTTCTTTCTTTCTTTGATTGTTTCCCAGTCAAGAGCTGTGAGAAAAACACATGGCCTTGCTTCCTCCATTACTCTCAGAAAATAATTTCATTCAGTAAAATGCAGTTCAGATCTTGTCTTCTTCTTCCTCTTTGTCTTCTTCAGTGTTTGTCAGCTGCAGCTTCTACAAGTGGGGTTTTAAATGCATGGCCATTTTTATCTTGCCTTGAAGGCAGCGTTTGTGTGGTTTGTAGGAAGGTCAGCCATTTGCTCCATCAAAAAAGTTTGTAGCTTTTTTTTCTTCTTTTTTTTTAAGCTTGCGGATGTGGTGTTTCATATATGGGTCAGTCCTCATCCTTGGAACTGAAGCAGAAACAGCGTAGTGCTCTACAGGCAGAGCTGACTAGGCGTGTCAGCATGTCAGCTAATGTGTGTGTGTGTCTACCTGTGTGTTCAGGTGGAAACCATGGTGTACCGGGCGGACACCACTAGCTCCCGACTGTTCAAGGCTGTCAGAGAAAAAATACCACAGGTATGTATGTCTGTCAGACAAAAAAATATCTAAGGTATGTATGTCATTGAGTGAAAAAAATACCATAGGTATGTATGTCATTCAGAGAAAAAATACCTCAGGTATGTATGTCATTCAGAGAAAAAATACCTCAGGTATGTATGTCATTCAGAGAAAAAATACCACAGGTATGTATGTCTGTCAGAAAAAAATACCACAGGTATGTATGTCTGTCAGACAAAAAAATATCTAAGGTATGTATGTCATTCAGAGAAAAAATACCACAGGTATGTATGTCATTCAGAGAAAAAATACCACAGGTATGTATGTCATTCAGAGAAAAAAATACCACAGGTATGTATGTCATTCAGAGAAAAAATACCACAGGTATGTATGTCATTCAGAGAAAAAAATACCTCAGGTATGTATGTCATTCAGAGAAAAAATACCTCAGGTATGTATGTCATTCAGAGAAAAAATACCTCAGGTATGTATGTCATTCAGAGAAAAAATACCACAGGTATGTATGTCATTCAGAGAAAAAATACCACAGGTATGTATGTCTGTCAGAGAAAAATACCACAGGTATGTATGTCATTCAGAGAAAAAAAACCCACAGGTATGTATGTCATTCAGAGAAAAAATACCTCAGGTATGTATGTCACTCAGGTATGTATGTCATTCAGAGAAAAAATACCTCAGGTATGTATGTCATTCAGAGAAAAAATACCACAGGTATGTATGTCATTCAGAGAAAAAAATACCACAGGTATGTATGCCATTCAGACAAAAAAATATCTAAAGTATGTATGTCATTCAGAGAAAAAATACCACAGGTATGTATGTCATTCAGAGAAAAAATACCACAGGTATGTATGTCATTTAGACAAAAAAATATCTAAGGTATGTATGTCTGTCAGAGAAAAAATACCACAGGTGTGTATGTCTGTCAGAGAAAAAAATATCTAAGGTATGTATGTCTGTCAGAGAAAAAATATCTAAGGTATGTATGTCATTCAGAGAAAAAATACCACAGGTATGTATGTCTGTCAGAGAAAAAATACCACAGGAATGTATGTCTGTCAGAGAAAAAAATACCACAGGTATGTATGTCTGTCAGACAAAAAAAAAATCTAAGGTATGTATGTCATTCAGAGAAAAAATACCACAGGTATGTCTGTCTGTCAGAGAAAAAATACCACAGGTATGTATATCTGTCAGAGAAAAAATACCACAGGTATGTATGTATGTCATTCAGAGAAAAAATACCACAGGTATGTATGTCATTCAGAGAAAAAATGCCACAGGTACATATGTTAGAGAAAAAATGCCACAGGTATGTATGTCTGTCAGAAAAAATACCACAGGTATGTATGTCTGTCAGAAAAAATACCACAGGTACATATGTTAGAGAAAAAATGCCACAGGTATTATGTCTGTCAGAAAAAATACCACAGATTCATACAGAAGATACCACAGGTATTTATATCTGTCAGAGAAAAAATACCACAGGCACCTACAGAAAATACCACACGTATGTTTGTCAGAGAAAAAAATACCATAGGTACGTATGTCTGTCAGAGAAAAAAATACCCTCAGGTACGTATGTTTGTAAAAGAAAAAATAGGTATGTATATCAACCAGTTTGACAGCTCTCCCTCTTCACCAATACTTTGTATTTGTATTTTATTTTGTATTTCTCTTTTTTGTCACAACAGATTTCTCTTTGTGAAATTCCGGTTGCTCTCCCCAGGGAGAGTGTGTCGCTGCACTGAGAGTGCCACCCTTTTTTTTTTCTTTTTTTTCCTGTTTGTTTTTCCTACAGAAGATGGATTTTCTACAGAATTTTGCCAGGAACAACCCTTGGTTGCCATGGGTTCTTTTACGCGTGCTACGTTCATGCTGTACACAGGACCTTGGCATATCATCTCATCCGAATGATTAGTGTCCAGACCACCACTCAAGGTCTAGTGGAGGGGGAGAAAATATTGGCGACTGAGCCATGATTCGAACCAGCACACTCAGATTCTCTCGCTTCCTTGACGGACGCGTTACCTCTAGGCCATCACTACACATTATTTGACTACACATTCACAATGCAGTTTTAAACAGTGTAGCTTGTGTCCTTATTGTATGTATTTTCATATCCTTTTTGTCATTTTATATTTTATTTCATTTTTGTGTGTGTGTGTTCCCCCCAGTGTGGGGACTGCCACCACATGCATTATCGGATCCTTATTGTGCATATTTGATATTCTGCATGCATTTAAGCACAAAGGGGTTGGGGCACTTGAAGTTATGCACATACGTTGACCAGGGAGGGATAATGGTAAATATCTCCACCCTCAACATACTGAGCACAGCTAGGATTCAGACCTACAGAGATGCCCTTTGTTATGATTTCACTGTATTTTGTTACGCTTGATCGTAGTTTGTTTCAACGTTATGCCAACATCAAAATTGTTTCGACAAGTTCATTTTCAACTACATTGCATGGTCACATGCTTTCCTGTTGTAGCATTATTGATCCCAGACGCTCCAGACATATTGATTACGAGGCCATGGTCTCACCTGGGTCTCACATGATGATGCTCAGCTATCGAGTGTGTGTTTACATTGAAACAGCATTGAGTGGACCAGTCAGCTTAATCATAGCAGTTACACCATATTGCAGGTATGCCCAAATGTTTGTATGCCTTGTAGATAAAATGTGCATTTGTTGATGTGGCTCTGAGTCTGAGTGTTCCTCACCAAATTCAATATGTTCAAGACTTCCAAATTTCCGTCTTGTTCCTACAAACACTTGACAGGGGTTGGCATCTATGAACCCAGGACCCTCGGGTTAGAAGTTTCAGTTTCTCAAGGAGGCATCACTGTGTTCAGACAAATGCATATACGCTACACCACATCTGCTAGGCAGATGCCTGACCAGCAGCATAGCCCAACATGTTTGTCAGGCCTTGAGCTCATACTTATATATTTGTTTACCCATCATAGTAGATTTCTTTTTACATAATTTTGCCATAGGACAACACTGTCATTGCCATGGGTTCTTTTTCGGTGCGCCAAGTGCGTGTTGATTTCCCAGTCAAACTTGGGAGAAGGGGCGAGAGCGGGATTCGAACCCACACTCTCACGTGTTCTCTGTATTGGCAGCTGAGCGTCTTAACCACTCAGCAATCACAGCCCACACCTTGCCAAATGTGCGTTGCTTCAGGAGTGTCTGAGTCCTGCCGAGCGCCGACAGATTGTGGAGGACCTGCGTGACCTGCCAGACATCTGCCAGTCCATCGACAACCTCAACACGGCGCTGTCCTTCCTCAAGGCCCTAGGGGGCGCTCCAGCCACCTACCTCGATGACTTCATGACCAAGGCCCTCAAGATGACGCGCACAATCTTCAGCCGCAAGGTCAGTTTGGCTTCTGCTGTGTTCAGTGAGAGGTGATTCTCTCTCTTTCTCTCACTCCTTATGTTGCATGCTCAACAGCTCAACTGACGTGTATGCAGTCTCTATGGTTGGTGCTCTGTGTGTGTGTGTGTGTGTGTGTGTGTGTGTGTGTGTGTCTTTCTTTGTGTGTGTGAGAGAGAGAGTGTGTGTGTGTTTGAGTGTGTGTGTGTGTGTGTGTACATATATTTGTATATGTTGGAGTACATGTGTGTGTGTGTGTGTGTGTGTGTGTGTGTGTGTTTATACATACAGAAAGACAGAGAGAGTGAGAGGTACACACACACATAAACACACCCACATTTGTGTGTGTGGAGTGTGTTTGTGTGTTGTAGGCCCAGCAGATGATCAACTGACCCATGTGCAGTCTGCATGGTGGGTGATGTATATGTCTGTGAGTGTGTATGTGTATGCTTATGTGTGTGTGTGTGTGTGTGTGTGTATATATATGTATGTTTGTGATATGTATGCATGTGTATATATATCTAATCAATCTATCTATGTATATTTATATATGTGTCTGTGTATATATATACATGTATATGTATGTGATATATATGCATGTGTAGCTGCATCTATCTATATGTATATATGTGTGTGTGTGTATGTCAGGCCCAGCAGCTGTGTCAGCTGACCCACGTGCAGTCCCTGTGGTTGGTGCTGTGTCACCAGAGAGCTATCATCCTGGCCGCCCATCACCAGGTCAGTGTCTCCCTCACACAAAACCCTCCCTGTCTCTCTCACAGAACACCCTCCCTGTCTCCCTCACAGAACACCCTCCCTGTCTCCCTCACAGAACACCCTCCCTGTCTCCCTCACAGAACACCCTCCCTGTCTCCCTCACAGAACACCCCCTGTCTCCCTCACAGAACACCCTCCCTGTCTCCCTCACAGAACACCCTCCCTGTCTCCCTCACAGAACACCCTCCCTGTCTCCCTCACAGAACACCCCCTGTCTCCCTCACAGAACACCCTCCCTGTCTCCCTCACAGAACACCCCCTGTCTCCCTCACAGAACACCCCCTGTCTCCCTCACAGAACACCCTCCCTGTCTCCCTCACAGAACACCCTCCCTGTCTCCCTCACAGAACACCCTCCCTGTCTCCCTCACAGAACACCCCCTGTCTCCCTCACAGAACACCCTCCCTGTCTCCCTCACAGAACACCCTCCCTGTCTCCCTCATATTCTCTCACAGAACACCCTCCCTGTCTCCCTCACAGAACACCCTCCCTGTCTCCCTCACAGAACACCCTCCCTGTCTCCCTCATAGAACACCCTCCCTGTCTCCCTCACAGAACACCCTCCCTGTCTCCCTCACAGAACACCCTCCCTGTCTCCCTCACAGAACACCCTCCCTGTCTCCTTCAGAACACCCTCCCTGTCTCCCTTGCACAGAACACCCTCCATGTCTCCCTTGCACAGAACACCCTCCCTGTCTCCCTCACAGAACACCCTCCCTGTCTCCTTCAGAACACCCTCCCTGTCTCCCTTGCATAGAACACCCTCCCTGTCTCCCTCACAGAACACCCTCCCTGTCTCCCTCACAGAACACCCTCCCTGTCTCCCTCACAGAACACCCTCCCTGTCTCCTTCAGAACACCCTCCCTGTCTCCCTCACAGAACACCCTCCCTGTCTCCCTTGCACAGAACACCCTCCCTGTCTCCCTCACAGAACACCCCCTGTCTCCTTCACAGAAATAACCCTCCCTGTCTCCCTCACACAAAACCCTCCCTGTCTCCCTTGCACAGAACACCCTCCCTGTCTCCCTCACAGAACACCCTCCCTGTCTCCCTCACAGAACACCCTCCCTGTCTCCCTCACAGAACACCCTCCCTGTCTCCCTTGCACAGAACACCCTCCCTGTCTCCCTCACAGAACACCCTCCCTGTCTCCATCAGAACACCCTCCCTGTCTCCCTCAGAACACCCTCCCTGTCTCTCTCATAGAACACCCTCCCTGTCTCCCTTGCACAGAACACCCTCCCTGTCTCCTTCAGAACACCCTCCCTGTCTCCATCAGAACACCCTCCCTGTCTCCCTCACAGAACACCCTCCCTGTCTCCCTCATAGAACACCCTCCCTGTCTCCCTCATAGAACACTCTCCCTGTCTTCCTTACAGAACACCCTCCCTGTCTTCCTCACAGAACACCCTCCCTGTCTCCTTCAGAACACCCTCCCTGTCTCCATCACAGAACACCCTCCCTGTCTCCATCAGAACACCCTCCCTGTCTCCCTCACAGAACACTCTCCCTGTCTTCCTTACAGAACACCCTCCCTGTCTTCCTCACAGAACACCCTCCCTGTCTCCTTCAGAACACCCTCCCTGTCTCCCTCACAGAACACCCTCCCTGTCTCCTTCAGAACACCCTCCATGTCTCCCTCACAGAACACCCCTGTCTCCCTCATAGAACACCCTCCCTGTCTCCCTCATAGAACACTCTCCCTGTCTTCCTTACAGAACACCCTCCCTGTCTTCCTCACAGAACACCCTCCCTGTCTCCTTCAGAACACCCTCCCTGTCTCCATCACAGAACACCCTCCCTGTCTCCATCAGAACACCCTCCCTGTCTCCCTCACAGAACACTCTCCCTGTCTTCCTTACAGAACACCCTCCCTGTCTTCCTCACAGAACACCCTCCCTGTCTCCTTCAGAACACCCTCCCTGTCTCCCTCACAGAACACCCTCCCTGTCTCCTTCAGAACACCCTCCCTGTCTCCCTCACAGAACACCCTCCCTGTCTCCTTCAGAACACCCTCCATGTCTCCCTCACAGAACACCCTCCATGTCTCCCTCACAGAACACCCTCCCTGTCTCCCTCACAGAACACCCTCCCTGTCTCCCTGTCTTCCTCACAGAACACCCTCCCTGTCTCCCTCACAGAACACCCTCCCTGTCTTCCTCACAGAACACCCTCCCTGTCTCCATCAGAACACCCTCCCTGTCTCCCTCACAGAACACCCTCCCTGTCTCCCTCATAGAACACCCTCCCTGTCTCCCTCACAGAACACCCTCCCTGTCTTCTTCAGAACACCCTCCCTGTCTCCCTCACAGAACACCCTCCCTGTCTCCCTCATAGAACACCCTCCCTGTCTCCATCACAGAACACCCTTCCTGTCTCCCTCACAGAACACACTCCCTGTCTCTCTCATAGAACACCCTCCCTGTCTCCATCACAGAACACCCTCCCTGTCTCTCTCATAGAACACCCTCCCTGTCTCCCTCACAGAACACCCTCCCTGTCTCCCTCACAGAACACCCTCCCTGTCTCCCTCACAGAACACCCTCCCTGTCTCCCTCACACAAAGTCCTCCCTGTCTCCCTCACAGAGCCTGACAATAAACCTGTCTCTACAGACAATAAACTGTGTAGTCAATAAAACCAGACTGTTTATAAACCCTAACCTGTGTGTTGAAAATAAACCAGTTTGTGTATAGATGATAAACCAGTCATGAAGAGTTGAAGTTGTGGGTTTGGCATAGATTATGCTTTCTTTCATTTTTTTCTGTTATTTAACATTGTTTCACTGTTAAGTAATATTAGACATAATAAAAATGTAGCATATGTGTGCGTGTGGGGATTGGGGGTGTAGGATGGTGATAGGAAGGTGTAAAGGGATGACTGAAACAGAAAGAGACATAAAATAATGGCAGAGGTTAAAAGGAAGAAGATTTAAGATTGGACTCATTGAGAGTAAGGTGTAACTCTCTCAAACATTCCTATAACAGGATAAAAGCGTGCTCTTTACAACAAAAAACATGATCAATCAAAAGTAGAGATGACCGGCAGGACTTTGATTCAAAGATTCAGAAACTTGCCAGAGTGATGATAGATAATTCTTCAAAACATTGTTGTATTGACGTGACCCTGTCCTGTGTCAGGACGCCTTTGACAGCGTGGAGAGAGAGCTGCGTGAGGACATGAGCGTGGAGCAGGGGATGGAGGTGGAGCGCATGTGTCAGCAGATGTCTGTGGAGCGTCTGGAGCTGCTGCTCCTGCAGCTCTTTGAGTGCATCATGCTGCACCTGACAGAGCCACACACCCAGGACGACGACGTTCGACCCGAAAACTTCAAGTGAGTTTTTGTTCTGATGAGTGTGAAACAGTGAAGTAGTTAAATGCCTTAGACTTTCAGTTTGAGGCTTCTGGTTTCAAATTCCATCGACAGCATACCTAATGGGTTAAGGATCTTTTTTTTTCCCCAAAAAATCTATCCAGCCAACAGATTTGCAGATCGGCTAAGTACTTGAACCCCCTTCAGAGTGTATATGCATGAGAAAGATCAAATGTGCTCATTTAAAGATTGCATAATCCATGTCAGTGTTTGGTGGGTTATGGAAACAAGAAATTTCAAAATGTACACCCCTGAAAGTGGAGTTTGGCTGCCTACATAGTGGGGTAAAAATGGTCATGCGTGTGATGGCCCTCATGTGCTGAGTGAATGTAGGAGCTGCAGTCCACACACCTAGAAGAAAGTTTTAGTTTTTGTTGTTTTGTTTTGATTTTTTCCATCACAGGATCTGGTTGGTCTCCTCTCTGTCTGTGAGCCTGTTGTTTTTTTAATTCGACAAAAGCTGATTGTCTGCTGACTGGTCACCCCCTTTCCCATCCAAGCATCCATCACACTTAAGATGTGTTGGTGGGTTTTGACTCACTTGTTTGAACAAAGTGAGTCTATGTTTTAACCTGGTGTTCAGTTGCGTGTGCCTGTGTGTCCGTGGTAAACTTCAACATTGCCATTTTCTCTGGAAATACCTTGTCTGCCTGTACCAAAATTGGCTTAAACATAGTATGAAAAAAAATCTTCACAGTCATACCACTAACAGGTTGTAAGTCTTCTGAATTAAGCTGTATTTCCGTGTCATTAATGATTTATTTCGTTGAGATGTGTTCCGAAATCCGAAAATTCTATTTAAAAAAAACCGCTTTCCACTGAGTTTGGCTGACTAGAAGGTAGGTTGCTTTCGAAGACAACATGACTTTGTGTTTCTTGTTCACAATTAAAAGGGAAGAAACACAAATTCTGGACAGAACATTCACAGTGATACTAACTACACCATCAGTGTGTTTACTGCATATAAATATTCTAAAGTGAACACTAAATTGACTGGAATGAACATAAAAGAAAAATTGAATCGACCGTTTCTTTCAGCCCATTGTAGACTGGTTTGTGCAGATCTAGAGATTTGCCATGTGTTGCGATGTGCTTGAAGGAGATGGCAATGTCTCCTTTACCACCGAAATAAAAGAATAATCGAGATATAATAAAACACACAAAAACATGATTTAAACAGCGTTATTATGTCCACTACAATCACATCTATTTATCGCATGAAGAAGAAAACATCAACATTGCTTTAAGTTTTAAATTTAGTCATTTGACATCAGATGTGCCGCAGCCTTGGGGATTAGTTTGCTTGAATTAGAACTGAACATGTGTGATTTGATCCCGCTCACATGCCTCTTCTTCTTCTCTCCCAAGCTTATCTTATATATCAGGCCCAACACTCGGCTTATATCACAGATTGACATAAGTTTACATTTGGGCCAACAGCAAAGTGAGAGCTGTATTATCAATGGTTTCTCCAGTCAATGGGAAACCATTTACAGCTTAGTCTTTTGTGAAGGACTATGACTCTCAAACTAGGAGGCAAAATTGCACTGGCTCTTAGTGCTGCAGCCTTGTGGGCTAGCTGGCCTTTGGGAACCATCCCAACGCCGACTGTCCTAAAACCCTCTTGGCTGAGAGAGTGGGGATGTACTTGGGCAAGACACTCTCCACAATAATCAAATTCTAGCCCAAATAGTTGGAACAGCAGTTGCCTCCTCTGCTGTTCTGATGGTCATAGTCGGACACGACTGACTATCACATCTTATCTATCATATTTAATACAGAGCACTTTTCAATAATTTTTTTAATCTCTTTTTTTTTCTCATCATGATTCCTTTACTGGAGAAAGCATGAAGCACAAGTGAGTCTTGAAGGCTTTGTCTCTTGTTTGTTTTGTTTTTGTGGTTGTTTTTTAAAGCGGTTGTCTGATGTGATATACCTGCTTCAAAGACAGCAACTGGGGGCAGAGAGAGCAGTTTGTCATGCTTGCCAAGACTTGATTTCTATCCCCAATTTGTCAGATGTCTCATCTATGGCAATGAACCATCCTCCAACAGTACCAATAAACAGATAAATGTATAAATAAATAAATGAATTATATAGCACTGTGCAGAGACAAATCAAAGCATTTTCACTTGCAACTTTCACATGCTTGCATAACTCTGAACCAAAGGATTGAAAGGCAAAAGATACAAATACATATAATAGGTTTAAGAAATTATGGACAGAAAGAGTGAGGGAAGTGAGGAGCTTTTTTTCTTTTTAAAGATGTGGGTTTTAAGGCCAGACTTGAAAGAGAAGAGGGCAGGGGTTTGACAAAGCCACAGAAAAAGATTGTTCCAAATGTGTGGTCTTGAGACAGAGAAAGAGTGGTAGCCAGTTATGGATTGTTTGAATTGGGGAACACGTAAACATAGTGGACCTGATGCTGATTGTAGAGAGCGAGATGGGGTGTAGAGATGAAGGCAGTACCTGACAGAGAGACTGCACTTTCATTGTCATGGTGTTCTCAGTCTGTCTTTAAAAAAAAAAAAATGTATTTATCTGTTATTTATTCACCCCTTTTTTTTTTTTTTTCCTCAAGGCCTGACTAAGTGCGTTGGGTTATGCTGCTGGTCAGGCATCTGCTTGGCAGATGTGGTGTAGCGTATATGGATTTGTCCGAATGCAGTGACGCCTCCTTGAGCTACTGAAACTGAAACTGAAACTCTCAGTCTGTGTTTCACAAAAATCACAATCCAGACACTTCATGTAGCTGTCAGTGATGTTGGAAATTGGAAGAAAATAAGTTTAAGAAATATATTTCTATGGAAAGAAATTGGAAAGAAAGAAGTGATTATCCAAGCTCGAAAGTTTGGATTGACATTCTGATTGTATGTCAGTGTGATGTGCATACTGTGTGGCATAGAGATGGTGTGACGTGTATGTCAATGTGATTTGCTGTGTTAAATGTGTGTCAGTGTGATGTGCTGATTGTGTGACATGTGTATCAATGTGAATGCTGTGATACATGCGTGTCAGTGTGATGTGCCGATTGTGTGACGTGTTTGTCCATGTGACATGCTAGTTTACATGCTTGTCAGTGTGATGTGCTGATTTTGTAATTTTGTGACTTGCATGTCAATGTGACATGCTGTGTCACATGCATGTCAGTGTGGTGTGCCAGTTGTGTGATGTGTGTGTCGGCGCAACATGTTGTGTTGCATGTGTGTCGATGTGATGCGCTGATTGTGTGACATGTCTCAGTATAAGATGTGTGTCAATGTGATGTGTGTCAGTCTGACGTGTGTCAATAGAACACACCTGTCAATGTGACGTGTGTGTCAATGGGACGTGTGTCAATGCGGCGTGTGTGTCAATGTGCTGTGCAGACTACGCGACGTGCTGATGACCAACCTGGACACGCCCTTGTACCACACGGAGCCGGTGGAGGTCAGGTCAGGCCTGCTGTCAGTCAACGACCTCTTGACCTTCCCCGACAGTCTGCAGGGTCGTCATGCCACGGCGACCTGGATGCTGTGTCGTGCCCAGCTGGCCCACAAAAGGCAGATGCTGCTGTGATCCGTTCCCAGCGTGCGCACTGTTCTTCACTGGGCTTTCATGCCTTGATAGTTTTTTTGGAGTGTTTTTTTTTTTTTTTTCTTTTCCAGTTGCATTTTTCTTGTTTGGGTTTTCACAGAGGTGCAGTATTGACGAGGGTTTTCAGCACTGATATGTGTGGCTGGCTGGGCTGTGAGACAGCAATGATGATAGTGATTAATTATTTGGTGTATTGATGGACCACGTTCTATGACTAACTGCACCAGTCGTAAATTTGTCTTTTTATTACCTTGTACTGTGTTGAATTACTTTTTAAAATCTTTTCTTCATAGACCTTGGTTTCAGTATTGTTTAAAGGATATTTTGTTATCTTTAGGTGGGGGGATTTGTTTGGGTTTGTTTGTTTGTTTTTTCATTTGTTTCCATGTTGGCTTAACAGTACTTGATGGAGATGTATTGTTATTGTAATTTTTATATTGTATACATTGTGATGCATTGCGCCATGATACATACACATGTGCTTTCATTGAATTGTTCAGCTAGATTCTAATTTCACTACAGTGGACAATGGAAACGCATCAAAACACACAATCCCTGTCAGTTAATGGGATGAAAAACTGTTTTAACAACATGGTTAGTGATAACACTAGATAATAATATATATCTGACATAGAAGTAAGAAAAGCGTGCCAAAAATTGAAGAACTGTAAATCACTAGGCATAGATGGCATCAGAAATGAGATAATTAAAGCTGTCTTCCCAGACTTCCCACAATCAAAACAGGATTACGGGGTCAATCTACAGTTTCTTGTTGTTCTTGCTCCTCCTCCTCCTCCTCCTCCTCCTCCTTCTCCTCCACTTCCTCTTCCTCCTAACTCTTCAGTCAGTTATCTTTCCGTCATGACAGTTCCTAAAACAGTGGCCAGTGTTTCTTTTGTGGATAACAGAAGAGTCCGGTTTCAGCCATCGATTAGGACTCTGGCTCCAGCGTTTTTAGACAACTCTTCTTTTTTTTCTGTTATCGCTCCGCACATTTTCTTTTCCGTTTCCATTGGTATGTGGGTAATCTTAAAGCTAGAATTAAGGTAAAAAGATGTGTGTCTGTGTCTAAGTGCGTGTTTCTGTGTGTCCGTGTCTGTGTGTATATGTGCCCCAGAATTTTAGATATTCTGTTTTCTGTATGTCGATGATGGTGTGTGGTGATGGGATTGATGGACGGAGATGATGCTATATCGGTATATTTAGGTTTGGGGCCATTGACAATGTTGCAGTCTTATCATTATTACTGATCCCGACGTCTGCATCGACGGTCAGATTATTTGAGCAACAAACGCAAAGACTGATCCATGAAGTGGGTGACCCTCAGTCGACTGTGTGGTCCCAGTCTTCCCATGCTTCTGAGTACACAGCACACTCACCTCTGGGTAGGAGCCTGCCGCGAGCCATAATTTTTTTATTTTATTTTTTTTTTAATAGATTTTTTAGAAAATCTCATGGGGATGGAACCCGTATCCTCTCCGGCACTTGTCGGTCTGCAACGCCAACCGCTTCGCCACGGCGGGTGGTAGTTCCAACATGTTTGATGCAATCAGGTATCCTGTAGAATGATAGCTATGATTTTATGTCTCAACTGAATTGATATGGATACTATATAGCGCCTTTCCTTTGTCAGAGACCAAGCTCTTAACGCTTCACAAACACAGCAGAGTCATTTGCACAAGAGGCTGCCTACCGGGATAGAACCGAGTGATAGCTGTCTTTGGGTGCACTTCGTTCGTTTCCTGTGTCCGCCAGTCAGGTTTCAGTGACTCAGACGCGCGCGCGTGCACACACACACACACACACACACACACACATATATATGTATAATTTAAATATAACGCTTCACATGCATGAACAAAAAGCAGGAAGGAAAAACTTTAATGCTATTTTGAATCATGATGCTAATAGTCCAAACTGCAATGCAGCATGACTTGACAAGATCACTGACAAACCAATCAAACATTACCCCGTTCACTGCTGCGAAATGAACAAATACGCTCCTCAGGGAAGGGCTATTATCTGACTGAAATCATGCTGAGCTCACAGATCAGTCAGGTTGGCAGTCACCATTCTTTCATTTGAAGTCCTTTCTCTTGGAACTGCGCCACACTGATTTGTTCAGCAAAATCAATCACATCATTGACACACAAACAAGTAAAAACCTGCGTAAAAGCTGCTGCCACACAGATCTCATTTCACCAAGATTCAGCAGAGAGGAGGTTAAAGTTGGTTCTTACTGACCAAACCAACTATGTACTTGATGACACTGTATCATATGCTTTTCTTACTTAATTCAAACACCACGTTTTTGGGTGGACTTGGAATACACCTTGACGTCACTGAGGGATTCACCCCGGCCATGCTTTCTGATCTTCAGAAAGTATACATCGCGAGATTGTCTTCAGTAAAACACCATTCCACACACACACACACAAAGTATTTCAGAGGTTAAAGATCCCATAGCCTTTTACGGCCATCGGGGCAGTCAGTTCACATTTACTGTGACGAGGACTCGGCACATGAAGGCAAGACCCAATCCTCTCTTCCCACCTCTCTTTGACCTTCCCCAGGCCAACCGAAGTCGGGTACCCATTCACACCTGTGTACGTAAGAGTCAGTGACTAACATCTTTCATGGTCAGGACGTCAGACCATAACACCCACTCCCCTCTAACCCCCCCCCCCCACACACACACACACCCGCCCTCCTCCTCCAACCCCCCACCCACTATTCCCCACTTTTCCCACCCCCCAGCCATGACATACACCTCACCACAAGTCCTATCACTCAGTGCACGTGAAACTCGCCGATGACGGTCATGTCACACACACTGATTGACGTACACATGACACCGTTCCACTGATTCATAACGCCCATCATGACATGTATGACACCCGGCCATCCTGACACACGTGTCTTACCACAGTTTCAGTTTTCAGTTCCAAAGGAGGTCGGTTTGTATCAAGGTCTGTGGACAGATTCATTTATGCTTCACCACATCTAAAAATTATGTAACACACATATATATATATATATATATATTGATATATATAATAGATCCAAGCCCAAATGTCTTCGTTTTTCCATAAGACAATGGAGGACGCACGAATAGATATATGCCTATATATTTCACACACTTAAGACAATGGAGGACGCACGAATAGATATATACCTATATATTTCACACACTGCATGATGACTTCAACACACAACGACGTCAGTGTCTGAAAGGCACAGCGTGACCAACAGATCCTTCTACAGTGCTCCTCCTGGCTGATCTGATGCTTGTGAGACACGACCCCCCCCCCCCCCGTCCCCCCGCCTCCAACCCCCCACCTCCTCATCCCCCACACAGCTTGATTCACTGATCACTCCACGACAATAGTCAGTGAGACAGGAAGTAGATCATTGTCGCATGAGCGATGACCTTCATCATGGCTACACATGACGCCACTGAACGTCGCACCACTACACAAACACAGCAGTCATCACACACACGCACACACACACACACACACACACACACACACACACACACACGCACACACACACACACACACACACACACACACACACACACACACACACACACACACACACACACGCTCGTCGCACTAACTGATGCACTGCAGCGCCCCTCGCCGTCTGCTGGGCGCCATCTCCACCTCCTTCATCATCCCCCCGACCCCCACCACCACCGTCTCCTGCCTGCACCACCCCTTCGCCCCATCCCCCTCTCCCGCCTCTTCCTCCTCCTCCTCCTCCTTCCCCCTCCTTCTTCTCCTTCGCTGCGTCAGCCCCTTCCCCTTTGTGTCCTCTCCCTCCCCCTCTCCCCCTGCCTCCTCCTCCACCTCCTCCTCCTCGCCAAGTCCCGTGGAAGGAGGAGGGGATGGAGAGGGGAACTTGCACTCGGAGACGGACCGTCGCGGGTAGATGGCACGGAACTTCTTGGGCCGTTTATGACACGTGTACAGGTCCTCGAAGATGGTGTGCACGGAATCGCAGCACTCGCGAACAGAGATTTCGTAGAAAGCCACGCAGCCCAGCTGAGCAGCGCAGCTGACTCCTTCCTGCAGAGGCACCATGCGGTCCAGACTGCGGTCGTTCTGATTGCCCACGAGAGCCACGGGGTTGATGGAGAGGGCGGCTTCTGGGGAAGCCAGGCTCAGCTTGCGACTCCGTTTGCCGTAGGCGTTGATGAGAACCTTGAGGTGTTGGTGAAAGAAAAACGAGTGTCTTCAGTGGTGTGTATCAACATACATTGATCATCATGATGGTGTTGATTGGCCGTTCAAGCATGAGCTGCTCGTTAGGCTGTATGCTGAGCATATGTGGTGTAGTGTGTATGGAATTCTCTGAACGCAGTGACACATCCTTGAGAAAGTGAACTGAACTGAACATGCACATCAGTATATCATTCAGTTTTTAAACACAACAACACAAAACAACACAACTGTCACATCTCATGACAAATCAGTTATGCATGCTTAACCCCCTCCTTGTTCACCCACCCCATCTAGCTAGAGAGTAGTGTGGGTTGTGCTGATTGCACGTAATTTTCGAGTCTCGGTCTCAGTTTTGGCTGTCACTGAACTGAGATTAGCCTCTTCTTTGCTAGTCAGTGACAAGATTCAGGGCTTTTCGCCCGCGACTGTCACAGGAAGCAGTCGTGCCTGTGGTGCTCTCTTCAGGGCTGTTTTGCCCGAGTTCTGCACTCAGTTTTGGGGATCTTTTTCCTCCGAGTGGCTCCCGTTCTTCTGTGTTCTCGGCGTTCTGTGCAGTACTTCCAGCCTTGTGGTAGTAGTACCTTTTCTGGAAGGTAAGAGGAGACTGTAGAGACAGTTCTAACCTGTGTTTTGTCTGTTCGTCTTGTGCATGTACGTGAATAAGAGAAAGAGAAGGGGTGGGCTTTGTGTGAATGATACTTAAGTGAATACAATATTTTGCTGTTTTATGTGCATGTGTAGGATGTGTATGCATTTTTAAACATAAATTTTATAAGAATGTGATAACAATAATTGTTACGTGTGTTGAAAGGGTTCAACCGTAAAAATCTAGATTTATTAAGTTTTCTTTGTGAACCCCCTCAGTTGTTTATTAGTTCTATAAATGTGTGTGTGTGTGTGTGTGTGTGTGTGTGTGTGTGTGTGTGTGTAGTCGTATTATATATGATACTTAAGCTAAGGTATCCAAAAAAAATAATGTGTGTGTGTGTGTGTGTGTGTGTAGTCGTATTATATATGATACTTAAGCTAAGGTATCCAAAAAAAATAATGTGTGTGTGTGTGTGTGTGTGTGTGTGTGTAGTCGTATTATATATGATACTTGAGCTAAGGTATCCAAAAAAAATAATGTGTGTGTGTGTGTGTGTGTGTAGTCGTATTATATATGATACTTAAGCTAAGGTATCCAAACTACCCCTCCTTTATCCCTTTCCGTCATGTATCTTTGCTTCCTGGGTGTGGCTTCGTAGTCAGCCTTTGAAACCATATTAACTGAGCGTAAGACTTTTATATGTCAGTTCTTTCTGGAATCCCTTAACTGGTCAAAATCGCAATATTCTTGTGTTGGGGAAGGGGGGTCAACCCGAACTTTTATAAAAATTGGTTATTGATAAACTGTTGGCTAGGTTTTCTTGTGTATTGTTAATTTGAGGAGGAGAGGGGACCAAGAGAGGATTCTGCCAGTGTTTTATAGACGGTATCCAGTGTTTGCAGCATTCCCACTTCCCTGTCCATCCACTGACTTCCCTACCCTTCCACTGGGCATCCATTGTCTCCCCTTGAACTGCCTTTGACCTCTCTGGGTTTGGCGTCGTTGGTTGTCACCGCCTTCTGCTCCCTTCCACCGCCAGTGTTCTGTGGCCTGGCTGAGTCCATGCAAGAGGTTCTACGTTTGTCCTAGTCTTCGTCGTCGTCACTTTGTTCTTCGTCGTCGTCACTTACTGGTTGTCGTCGTCGTCACTTCTTCGTCGTCGTACGTGGTTCAGTTCCAGGCTTGTCTCCGTCTTCTACTCGTCTTCATCGTCGTCGTACTTCAGTTCTGTTCCAGTCTCGTCTTCATCTCCTACCCATTTCATCGTCCTCGTCGTCTTTGTATGGTGCTTTAGTGCCTCCATCGTCATCAACGTAGTGTCTGTGTCCGGGTTTCATCTACACCGTTTTTCCCCACAGGAAGTTTGATTTATTTTGTTATTCGGGACACCATCTACCCCCGCTTGGGGGAAAGTGATCAGTTTTCTTTTTTCTGGCGCCTCTTGTCATGTCATGCATTGTTGATTGATTTATTGATGTATACTTCAGTGTTGTACTTTGTTTTGTTTTGACCTTCGTGATTATCTGTGTGTATTGTTATGTGCTGAATAAATATATATATACCTTTATTCTGTTGTAGTCTGTTTGTGCTGTCGGGGTGTTAGTGCTGGGTTGGGTGGAGGGTTTCTAGTCTGCTCTTATAGAGCGTGACAACAACATAACACAAAACAACGCAAAATACAACACAACACAACACAACCACAACCACCACAACCACCACCACCACAACACAACACAATAACAACGCAACACAAAATAACAATACAACACAACGCAACACAAAATAACACAAAACAACACAGCACAACACAATACAAAACACAATGCCGCACAGCACAACACAGCACAATGCGCCACACACACACCTTGAGACGCAGACACTCGTTCAGACTGCAGCGATCGGCTACGGAGTAGAGCAGGATGTAGGCATCAGCCCATCGGATGCTTTCCTCGATGCTCTGATTGTCCTGTTTCTGTGACGGGGATCAGAGGGCAGGGTGTGTCATGGTAATTTCTTCTTCTGCGTTCACTCGTATGCACACGAGTGGGCTTTTACGTGTATGACCGTTTTTACCCCGCCATGTAGGCAGCCATACTCCGTTTTCGGGGGTGTGCATGCTGGTTATGTTCTTGTTTCCATAACCCACCGAACGCTGACATGGATTACAGGATCTTTAACGTGCGTATTTGATTTTCTGCTTGCATATACACACGAAGGGGGTTCAGGCACTAGCAGGTCTGTACATATGTTGACCTGGGAGATCGTAAAAATCTCCACCCTTTACCCACCAGGCGCCGTCACCGTGATTCGAACCCGGGACCCTCAGATTGATAGTCCAACGCTTTAACCACTCGGCTATTGCGCCCGTCGTGTCATGGTAATGATGCGTGGGTGGTACTGAGTGTGTGTGTGTTCTTTTGTGTGTGTCTGTGTGCGTGTGTGAGTGTGTGTGTGTCAGTCAGTCAGTGTGTGTGTGTGTGTGTGAGTGTGGGTGGCTAGGTGTGAGCGCACGCATGTTTGTATGTGTGCGTATGTGAATATATCAAAATATGTGTATATGTGGAGGGGTTGAGTCTGAGTGTATGAGGACTGCAAATTGGTGCAAGCTCCCTATGAATTTGTGTGTGCGCGCGCGCTCGCGCGTGTGTATCTCGCGGATACATATTATGCACGCGTGCATGTGCACGCACGCACGCACACACACATTCCTCATTCTCTCACCTACTCACTTTCATTGTCTGTCTGTCTGTCTGTCTCTTTCTCTCTCTCTGTTTCTGTCTGTCTGTCTCTCTTTCTCTCCAATCTCCACCCCTCCGTCAACACGCACACGCACACACTAACCATTAAACTGTCCCTTGGCCTGTGTTATGCTATCTGACGACGTGAGAGAACGCCGGGTGATTTCAGCCAGTCAGTCAGACAGACAGGCAGACACCCTATCGTAAACTAGGGAGATGAAAGGCAATCCGACCATACAGACCCAATAAACTATAAACGTTACAGCCTTACCTTACCCTCTGACCAAAGTACCTATTCTGAAGGTAGCTATTAAATGTCGAGAATCCCACAGCCTTTTTTTTATTTTTTATTATTTTTTTTTTAAACTACAACTATCGGGGCAGTAAATTCATATCCACTGTATAATATTTGTATTTGTATTTCTTTTTATCACAGCACATTTCTCCGGTGTGTGAAATTCGGGCTGCTCTCCCCAGGGAGAGCGCGTCGCTATACTACAGCGCCACCATTTTTTGTATTTTTTCCTGCGTGCAGGTTTTTTTTGTTTGTTTTTGTTTTTGTTTTTCCTATCGAAGTGGGTTTTTCTACAGAATTTTGCCAGGAACAACCCTTTTGTTACCGTGGGTTCTTTTACGTGCGCTAAATGCATACTGCACACGGGACCTCGGTTTATCGTCTCATCCGAATGACTAGCGTCCAGACCACCACTCAAGGTCTAGTGGAGGGGGGAAAATATCGGCGGCTAAGCCGTGATTCGAACCAGCGCGCTCAGATTCTCTCGCTTCCTAGGCGGACGCGTCACCTCTAGGCCATCACTCCACACGGCACGGCATAGGAAATCGGGGGGCCTAATTCTCTCTTTCCGTCGTTCCAGTTTTAACCTTCCCCAGATCCAAGTCACGTAGCCCATCAACATCAATCTATGATTCATAGGTGAATGAGGAAAACTGGAGTAACGTTGTTTGTTTTTTTCGTTTTCCACAAGGGCTCAGCACATTGCAGACACGGAGCTTGGAACCCCGATCACTGGTGAACACTTCAGTGTTCAGACGCCCGAAGCCTAATTTATTAACCGTATTTTGCCACGGCGCTTTCACCTTTATTTGATCTTTTCCACAAAGTTAGCAGTCCCCATGTATCCAAAATACAAGCAAGGCCAGTGTTTGAATATTTAGGTTTTTTACGTATTAAATGGCCTCTGGAGATTGTTAATTAAGTGCACACAAACAGTACCAGACACACAGACACACTTTCAGACACACACACACACACAGAAAATAGCACATATGCTCACACACACACACACACACACAGAATAACACATACACTCATACCCCCCCATCCTCCCTCCTCACACACACGCACGCACGCACGCACGCACACACACACATACACACATACGCACACACACACACACACACACACACACACACACGCACACACACACACACACACACACACACACACACACACACACACAGGGGGTTGGGGGGAGGCACATCTCACCGGAGCGGCAGTGTCCAGAACCTCAAAGACCACCGTGTCCCCATCCACACACCTGGTGCAGGTGTACACCTTTTCTGTCATCATATCATCATCGTCGTCATCGTCATCATCATCATTGTCAGCATCGTTGTTATCGTCGTCGTCATCATCATCACCAGTGTTACCATCATCATCACCAGCGACACCTATCATCATTATCGTTGTCGTCGTCATCATCATCATCACCATGATGATAATAATGATGATGATAGGGGTCACTGGTGATAATGATGGGGGGCACTGATGATGATGAAGATGATGATAATGATAAGACGACGACGACAACGATCATTATCACCAGTGACCCCTATCATCATCATTATTATCATCATCGTTGTTGTCGTCGTCTTTGTCGTTATCTTAATCGTCATCATCATCAGTGGCCCCATCGTCATCACCAATGACCCCCCAACATCATCATCATCATCATCATCATCATGTGTCCTCATCCACAAACCCGATTCAGGTGTTTACCTTCTTTGTCATCATCATCATTGTCGTCGTCATAGTCAACATCGGTATCGTTGTCATTATTGTCACCATCATCGTCATTGTCATCCTTGTCACCGTCATGAATATCATCACCGTCCCATTATTATCAGCGCCACCACACAGAACGAGAGAGAAGGAGTGAGGGAGAGAGGGATGGAGGGAGAGAAAGAGAGAGAGAGGGGGATGGAGAGAGAGAGGGGGGAGGAAGGGAGAGAGAGAGGGAGTGAGAGCGAGAGGGAGAGAGAGGGAGTGGAGGGAGGGAGAGAGGGAGTAAGGGAGAGAGAGGGGGGAGGGAGGGAGAGGGGGGAAAGAGAGATGGAGTGAGGGAGAGAGAGAGGGGCGAGGGAGGGAGAGGGAGTGAAAGAGAGAGAGGGAGTGAGAGAGAGAGGGGGGGAGACATACAGACAGGCCTGGTTTACCAAGGTGGGGGTCATAATCTCCGATGAACCTTCTTGTCAGGAAACGGACCGTCAGAGCTGAAACACACACACACACACACACACACACACACACACACACACACACTGACTTGCTCAATGTGATATTATGTGAATATATGTTAAATGTACGGCCGAGTGTATTGTCATACAGACAGACAGACAGACAGACAGACAGACAGACACACACACACACACACACACACACACACACACACACTTCACTGAATAACCCAGATGAATCTCTTCACATGATAGTTATGTGTGTCCCCCCCCCCCCCCCTCCCTTTTTTTTTTTTTTTTTTAACCTGAATGTAAGCTAGCTAACTGGCCTTCAGTTTTGAATGAGACCGGATTCCCGTTTCTTGTTTCTCGTTTTGATTGGTGACTCTAACAAGTCTCTCAGTCTGGATCATATATAATGATTTGTTTCGTTCGGTTCGCGTTGATAGGTAGAACAGATTGCTTACCTTTCAAGCCACTTGGTATCCAGAAATAGACCTCTTTCTTCCCCCCCCCCACCCCGTGTATCCCCCCCCCAACCCCATCCTTCAATACTCCTCTCCGCTCCCCACCGACTCAAAACCTCAGCAGCGGTTTACCATCACGTCAGTCAGCGAGTCCGTGCACCTGGTCACGTGACGTCACGCGCATGCGCACGCACGCACGCACACACCCACCGCGCTCCCAGTCTTGTGAGGTATTTTCTAACAACAGGTGGGGTGCTTTTTTTTTGTGGGTGAGGCGGTGGTAACGAGGATATGTGTGGGATGGGGGTGAGGGTGGTGGGCAGGTGGGGGTGGGGGAGTTGGGAGTAAGGGGGGGGGGGGGGGGGGGAGAGGGGGAAAAGATAAGGCATTTTATCTTGGCTGGCTTTGTTTCGTGATTTTTTTCAGTGGGGTTTTTAGAATTTTTTCGAAGGTCTATTTCTGTCTACAACTCTCTGCCTCCATCTCAGTCTCTCTCTCTCTCTCTCTCTCTCTCTCTCTCATTTTGTCTGTGTCTGTCTGTCTGTCTGTCTGTTTGCCTGTCTGTCTCTGTCTCTCTCTCTCTCTCTCTCTCTCTCTCTCTCCCTCTCTCTCTCTCAATCACCTGTGTGTGTGTTCGTGTGTGTGTGTGTGTGTGTGTGTGTGTGTGTGTGTCCCGACTTCACTATAAGCCTACTTCGAAGCCGGGGGATAGCTGATGTTTGTGATGTTGTCACGATTATCATCAACTAATGATGATGATGATAATAATAGTAGTAGTAGTAGTAGTAAAAATTGTGATGATGATAAAAAGAAGAAGAGCAACAACAACGCTACTAGTAGTAGCAGTAGTAGTAGTTGTACAACAACTACTACTACTATTACTACTATTACTGCTACTACTGTTCCTGTTGCTGCTGCTGTCATTGGTGATGATGACGATGATGATGATGACGATGATGCTTCTGTTGCTATAGGTTTAGAATGTTATTGATGTTCTCATCAGCATCATCATCATCATCATCATCGTCGTCGTGGTGGACTGTTGTGCTGTCTGTTCAGTGGTGAGTCAGATAACAGGACATCAAGGGAGATAAGCAGAGCTGGGTAACAGGACATCAAGGGAGACAAGCAGTGTTGGGTAACAGGACATCAAGGGAGACAAGCAGAGTGAGGTAACAGGGTGTCAAGGGAGATAAGCAGAGTGAGGTAACAGAACGTCAGGGAGACAAGCAGGATTAGGTAACATGACATCAAGAGGGGAAAGCAGAGTGAGGTAAGAGGGCATCAAGGGAAACAAGCAGGATTAGGTAACAGGACATCAAGAGGGGAAAGCAGAGTGAGGTAAGAGGGCATCAAGGGAAACAAGCAGGATTAGGTAACATGACATCAAGAGGGGAGAGCAGAGTGAGGAAAGAGGGCATCAAGGGAAACAAGCAGGATTAGGCAACATGACATCAAGAGAGGCAAGCAAAGTTAGGTTACAGGACGTCAAGGGAGGCAAGTGCAAGCAGCGTCAGGTAACGGGACAAGGGAGACAAACAGCGAAATGTTCACTTTCAAAAGAAAGAAGACCAGAAAAACAAACACATACAAACAAACAAACAGATAAACAAACAAATAAATAAGTAAATAAGTAGATAAATAAGTGAATAAACACGTGTATAGATTAATGAATGAATGAATAAATAAGTAAATAAATATATAGAAATAAATGAATAAACAAACAGTCTGGACTGAGCAATAACTCGGGGTTTTGGGGTGTGTGTTTTTT
>NC_134898.1:29627107-29630905 GCF_041734735.1 Babylonia areolata
CGTGCTTGCGTGCACGCGTGTGTGTGTGTGTGTGTGCGTGTGTGTGTATGTGTGTGTGTGTGCGCGTGTGTGTGTGTGTGCGTGTGTGTGTGTGTGTGTATGTGTGTTTGTATGTGTGTGTGTGTGACTCTGTGTGTGTGTGTGTGTGTGTGTGTGTGTGTGTGTGTGTGTGTGTGTGTGGATGAATGGATGGATGGATGAGAGAGTGGGTGTATGACTGTGTGTGTGACTGTGTGTGCGTGTGTATGTGTGTGCGTGTGTGTGTGTGTGTATGTGTGCGTGCGTGCGTGTGTGTGTGTGTGGATGAATAGATGGATGGATGAGTGAGTGAGTTTATGACTAAGTGTGTGTGTGATTGTGTGCGCGTGCGTGTGTGTGTGTGCGTGCGTGCGTGCGTGCGTGTGTGTGTGTGTGTGTGTGTGTGTGTGTGTGTGGATGAATGGATGGGTGTATGAGTGAGTGAGTGTATGACTATGTGTGTGTGTGTGTGTGTGTGTGTGTGTGTGTGTGTGTGTGTGTGTGTGTGTGTGGATGGATGGATGGATGAGTGATTGAGTTAGTGAGTGAGTGTATGACTAAGTGTGTGTGTGACTGTGTGTTTGCGTGCGTGCGTGTGTGTGTGTGTGTGTCCTTGTGTGTACGTGTGACAGATTGAAACGGTCATTGTGACCCGCTGTTATGAGTGACGTGGTGCAGAGGTTTGTTTGGAATGGGGTCGGGGATGGGAGGAGGGGCTGGTGTCGGGGTATGCAGGTGTGGGGATGGGGGGCGGGGGAGGTGTCGGGGTGTGCAGGTGTGGGGATGGGGGGCGGGGAGGTGTGGGGGTTTGGGGGTGGAAAGAGGTCGTGGAAATGGCTGCCTTGGGAAATAGCAGGTTTTTAAGACCCATTGACAGCAGGTATGGGGACATTGTAGCCCATAAACGCAGATTAACGCACTGGCACGCGCGCGCGCGTGCACACACACACACACACGCACACACACACACACACACACACACACATACATCAGTCACACTCACTCACTCATTCACTGAATACATTAATACATCCACCCAATCACTCACTCACTCACTCAATAATTGATCAACCATCCACCTCTTGCACCTATCCAACCACACACTCGCCCATTTATCCATCCACCGACCCATCCATCCATGCACCAAGCCAACCCCACCCCCCCACCCAACCACACCACCCACTCACCAGACTTTCCCACGCCCTCCTGTCCCAGAACCACCACACGGAAGGGACGTGGTCTGTTGGCGATGGAGATTCGCCTCAGGAGTCGGCCCTGCGACGACGGCGACACCGCTGCCATGACGGCTGTCATCAGGAGTCAAGGTCACGAGGTCGCGACACCCCCAGCCCCCTCCCGTCCACCCGCTTGCTACAAGGTCAGCGGGTCACGACTGACCTCCCTATGTCCACAAGATCTGCGAGGTCACGACCCTTTCGTCTACAAGGTGAAGAGGTCACGACCCGCACGTAAAGGTCAAGAGGTCACGAGCTACTTTACAAGGTGATAAGATCACGACCGCTACTTGCACAAGGTGAAAAGGCCACGACCCCTTACTTGCACAAGGTGAAGAGGTCACGAACCCTACTCGCACAAGTTGAAAAGGTCACGACCCCTATTTGCGCAAGGTGACAAGGTCACGAACCCCCTTACTTCCGCAGTGTCACTGAGGTCACGTGGTATGATCCCTTGAGCTCTGTGAGCAAGAGTCCATGGTTTACTCATCCTACGAAGTGTCCAGGGTAGAATGTGTCCTGGTTAGAATGTGTCCGGCGTACAAGGTGTCCAGTGTCCAGGGTACACTTTGTCCGGGGTACAGAATGTGCAGGGGAGAGCACGATGTGATTCACATTGACAGTGTTCTCTGTGCCCCTGTCATGTTAGCCTGGGTCATTCTGCACGTGGGGGTGAACCTGAAAAAACACACACAAAAACAAAGACAACGTTGTCACGAAAGTCGTAGACACTTAACTAGCTGATATTTCAAGACATTCATATATATATATATTGTTATTCGTCCACTGACCTCTCTCTCTCTCTCTCTCTCTCTCTCTCTCTCTCTCTCTCTCTATGTGTACATGAATGTTTTTTCGTCTGTCTATCTGTCTGCTGTCTGACTGTCTCTCTTTATAGTCTGTCTGTCTGTCTGTCTCTGTTGGTCTGTATGTCTGTCTCTGTCTCTCTCTCTGTCTCTGTCTCTCTCTCTCTCTTCCACCCTTTCTCTCTTTTTCTATATGCATGAAAAGTGATGTTATTTCGACACCCGATAAAAAAAAGGTTGAACCAGGTCGCATACTCTGTGTGGCGTTCATTTGCTCCATTCATGTTCCTTCCATGTAACACTTTTCCTCAGTCGCATCCTCCTTCCAGTGCTTGGTAAGCTTATCGCTCTTCAGTTCGCCAGTACCTCATTGAGAAGTGCCAGACATGATTCCAGACTTAGGGTTTCAGGATAAGACTTTGCCTCAGCTGCTGCAGCAATCAGACCGACTTTGCCCAGTCCTTGGCTTCCAGCACACAGACTGCTCATAAAACACAGTGATGTTTCCCATCTCCACGCGCGCACCCACACACATGTACCCACGCAAGCACACACATCAGATTGAAAGTCCACCGCTTTAACCACTTGGCTATAGCGCCCGTCTACTACTACTACTAGTAGTAGTAGTAGTAGTAGTAGTAGTAGTACTAATACTACTACTATCACCACCACCACCACCACTACAATTTGCAAACCCGGTAAACTAAAGCATTTTGATAGATGGGGCTTTGTAAACAGCGAGCCTTATGCTTGGGCCAGACATTGATTTACAAGATATGTACACCTTGTGTACTGATGCCACCTGTCCCTTAACAAAAGCAAGTCTACTTATGCGTTTCTGACACAACAAAAGAAGAATGTCCACATAATTGTGATGAAACATTTGTCAGAACTGAATTAGAAGACAATTTTTATAACCTTTTAAAAGTTTACACTGATGGCTCAGTTCTGGATGATGGCAGAGCTGGGTCTGCTTTTGTGATTTCTAGTATGAAAATAGAAAAAAAAAATCATTATTCATGTAAGGGGCATTCAATTCTTATAGCTGAGTGGTGGCCATCCTAATGGCCTTAAATTTTCTTCTTCAAATACCAATTATGATAAGTAATATCTTTTTTGTGTGGATTTTCAATCAGTTTTAAAAAGTTAGCTCCCTTTTGAGAATAATCAGAGAGAAGATTTATTGTTTGAAATTAAGTATTTATTACACTCCCTATTTATGAAAGGTGCAGATGTTGATTTTTATTGGATGTCATCCCATTCTGAATTTCTATGTAACGAGCAAACCGAGTTGCAAAAAGGGGGGCAAAGAATTATACAGGTAGTATTAAAGTATATCGCCCGTTGTTAAACAAGGAAAGTCAGATTCTAGAAAGAGACTGTATTTCATTCAAATCTAAAACCTAGTCAATTCTAAGTGTAAATTTTAAAATATCATCTAATTCATTACGTACTAAATATTGTCCTAAAGTCAAGTGCATATGCTTCAGTAATGTGATAGTTAAGCTTACATATTTTTTTTTTGGTTGTGATTTGATGAAGCCATTATCTGCACGAAAGTGTTTCATCACAAGTGACTGCGGAATTTGATGTTTTTGACAGTTTGCATTCATTATCAGCTGTTACGCTTGTTAGATTAACGACTTCTCTTTTACGAAGTCCATTAAGCAATGTTTTTTAAAGTTGTACCTAAATATTTGTTTTTGAATTCCACCCTCCATTTACCTGGTTTTCTGCAG
>NC_134898.1:29631005-29633505 GCF_041734735.1 Babylonia areolata
CACCCACTCGCCCATTTATCCATCCACCGACCCATCCATCCATGCACCAAGCCAACTCCACCCCCCCACCCAACCACACCACCCACTCACCAGACTTTCCCACGCCCTCCTGTCCCAGAACCACCACACGGAAGGGACGTGGTCTGTTGGCGATGGAGATTCGCCTCAGGAGTCGGCCCTGCGACGACGGCGACACCGCTGCCATGACGGCTGTCATCAGGAGTCAAGGTCACGAGGTCGCGACACCCCCAGCCCCCTCCCGTCCACCCGCTTGCTACAAGGTCAGCGGGTCACGACTGACCCCCCTATGTCCACAAGATCTGCGAGGTCACGACCCTTTCGTCTACAAGGTGAAGAGGTCACGACCCGCACGTAAAGGTCAAGAGGTCACGAGCTACTTTACAAGGTGATAAGATCACGACCGCTACTTGCACAAGGTGAAAAGGCCACGACCCCTTACTTGCACAAGGTGAAGAGGTCACGAACCCTACTCGCACAAGTTGAAAAGGTCACGACCCCTATTTGCGCAAGGTGACAAGGTCACGAACCCCCTTACTTCCGCAGTGTCACTGAGGTCACGTGGTATGATCCCTTGAGCTCTGTGAGCAAGAGTCCATGGTTTACTCATCCTACGAAGTGTCCAGGGTAGAATGTGTCCTGGTTAGAATGTGTCCGGCGTACAAGGTGTCCAGTGTCCAGGGTACACTTTGTCCGGGGTACAGAATGTGCAGGGGAGAGCACGATGTGATTCACATTGACAGTGTTCTCTGTGCCCCTGTCATGTTAGCCTGGGTCATTCTGCACGTGGGGGTGAACCTGAAAAAACACACACAAAAACAAAGACAACGTTGTCACGAAAGTCGTAGACACTTAACTAGCTGATATTTCAAGACATTCATATATATATATATATATATATATATATATATATATTGTTATTCGTCCACTGACCTCTCTCTCTCTCTCTCTCTCTCTCTCTCTCTCTCTCTCTCTCTCTCTCTCTATGTGTGTACATGAATGTTTTTTCGTCTGTCTATCTGTCTGCTGTCTGACTGTCTCTCTTTATAGTCTGTCTGTCTGTCTGTCTCTGTTGGTCTGTATGTCTGTCTCTGTCTCTCTCTCTGTCTCTGTCTCTCTCTCTCTCTTCCACCCTTTCTCTCTTTTTCTATATGCATGAAAAGTGATGTTATTTCGACACCCGATAAAAAAGGTTGAACCAGGTCGCATACTCTGTGTGGCGTTCATTTGCTCCATTCATGTTCCTTCCATGTAACACTTTTCCTCAGTCGCATCCTCCTTCCAGTGCTTGGTAAGCTTATCGCTCTTCAGTTCGCCAGTACCTCATTGAGAAGTGCCAGACATGATTCCAGACTTAGGGTTTCAGGATAAGACTTTGCCTCAGCTGCTGCAGCAATCAGACCGACTTTGCCCAGTCCTTGGCTTCCAGCACACAGACTGCTCATAAAACACAGTGATGTTTCCCATCTCCACGCGCGCACCCACACACATGTACCCACGCAAGCACACACATCAGATTGAAAGTCCACCGCTTTAACCACTTGGCTATAGCGCCCGTCTACTAGTAGTAGTAGTAGTACTAATACTACTACTATCACCACCACCACCACCACTACAATTTGCAAACCCGGTAAACTAAAGCATTTTGATAGATGGGGCTTTGTAAACAGCGAGCCTTATGCTTGGGCCAGACATTGATTTACAAGATATGTACACCTTGTGTACTGATGCCACCTGTCCCTTAACAAAAGCAAGTCTACTTATGCGTTTCTGACACAACAAAAGAAGAATGTCCACATAATTGTGATGAAACATTTGTCAGAACTGAATTAGAAGACAATTTTTATAACCTTTTAAAAGTTTACACTGATGGCTCAGTTCTGGATGATGGCAGAGCTGGGTCTGCTTTTGTGATTTCTAGTATGAAAATAGAAAAAAAAAATCATTATTCATGTAAGGGGCATTCAATTCTTATAGCTGAGTGGTGGCCATCCTAATGGCCTTAAATTTTCTTCTTCAAATACCAATTATGATAAGTAATATCTTTTTTGTGTGGATTTTCAATCAGTTTTAAAAAGTTAGCTCCCTTTTGAGAATAATCAGAGAGAAGATTTATTGTTTGAAATTAAGTATTTATTACACTCCCTATTTATGAAAGGTGCAGATGTTGATTTTTATTGGATGTCATCCCATTCTGAATTTCTATGTAACGAGCAAACCGAGTTGCAAAAAGGGGGGCAAAGAATTATACAGGTAGTATTAAAGTATATCGCCCGTTGTTAAACAAGGAAAGTCAGATTCTAGAAAGAGACTGTATTTCATTCAAATCTAAAACCTAGTCAATTCTAAGTGTAAATTTTAAAATATCATCTAATTCATTACGTACTAAATATTGTCCTAAAGTCAAGTGCATATGCTTCAGTAATGTGATAGTTAAGCTTACATATTTTTTTTTTGGTTGTGATTTGATGAAGCCATTATC